>NC_064615.1:832610074-832913104 GCF_023898315.1 Schistocerca nitens
AAGGGAAAAATAGTTAATTGTTAGCTAAGATCATAATATACGTACTACACTTCGGAAACTGTTGGGGATAATCCGTACACAGAAAAGAAAATACTAGTACTGGATCAGATACGATTTTTTTCCATTGTAAGAAAGGGGTGCCGCACCCTGAGAGCATTTTCTACATTACAGGGTTTCTTTGAGAGCATTCTCTATACCATAAGTTTGTCTTAATTGCAAGTCACGTTTCAAACTCATACCGGTGCTGTTTGCTGCACAATTATCTATATCGGTATGCATGCTATTGCGGTGCTCTTAACTCGAGTTTGTTGACGATAAAAAAAACAGGGTCAAGTGTTTCGGAGAGCGCTTGGACTAGGAACCGTTTGTATACCCAACAGAAGGTCGTCTTAATGTCCCTACCTTACAGTATAGGGTCAAAGTATGAATATTCCACGCTTCCTCCAGCTTATGCAAATGGAGGAAATCGGTTGAGTCTTTCTACATCTGATGTGGCCTACGTTGGCCTTGGTGAGACATGGAGGCACCGTTAGTTCATGCACGGTGTAGCGTTGCTCTTGGGGGACGAAAAGAAAAAGAATTGTTATTTTATATTTTTTTTTTTGAAAAATGTCGAAAAAGTAAATATTTTGGTGGGCCACTTGGCAACAGAATCAGGGATTGATTACACTATTATAATAACATACGTTGAGCATTAAATACCTGAATAAGAGCAGCATATTGATATATATATTTGAGATCGTTCGGAAGAAACATTATCATTACTGTGCATTTTTATAGTCGCGATGTAGTCATACCCGGATCAACACTAAGGGACCAGAAGATTTATAGACTTTAAAAGAAATGCAACACTACACAAAAAAGTTAGTTCAGAAATAATAGGAAAACGATAATGTCCCTTCTGCCTCATGCTGCGTTCGGTCCATCAGCGTGATCGTAATTTCTGGTGATGAAGTAACACAAAATAATTACAATTCAAGTAAATGAGGAGATGGAAATCATCAAGGTTAATTTACTAAAATAAGCACACTTATCTGTAACACACCTTTTTTTTAATGCTACGTACCTTTTCATATTAAATTACATTAGATGACCATTGTGGTTAAATACTTTATACATAACAGTCAAAATGTCGTCTTGATGCTGTCTGTTCGTAATCAGTTACAAGAAACTACACGTTTTCTGATTGAAAAAAAATAACATTTAGCATATTCACTCAATATTTTCACATAGAATATAAAATACAGTTGCGGAACGCAGCAAGTCCGCGTCCGCCTTTCATAGAATACAAACAGTGAAAGGTGAGGCGCCAAAAGCCTCATTTGTCTTGAAACAAAATAATTCTTTTTTATACCATTAACCGATACATGTACATAAGAGATTTACTTTACAGGCACCGCGCAAGAACGGCAAAGATAAAGAATAATAGACTATGTTGCTGCTATGCAATGGTTCATTTCTTTTACTTCACAATTGTTCGATAACTTTAGGCCATCAGGCATTTACTATTGAGCGTATATTAATGTTTGTGAGGCGAAAATTACTAATATTACACTACCTCCCATGAGGAGGGAAGGAATACGGAAGGTATTACTTTCATCCTCATGCCCATTGGAATATTTGTAATTTTCGGGGGTAACATACCGGTTATTAAAAGTTTCATTTCACATTCATTCCATAATAAAAGAATTAACGTTTCAATTTGTAATTACTGACGGTGGATCATTGTGAATTTGTTCTGTGTTTCTATCAGTGTTTGCATGGATTCAGTCTTTCTTGATGATTCTTAAAATTAAGGCTATAAGTACACATATTTACAAAATTTATAAGGAAATAGAGTCACACTACATTTTTCATCGTTGCAAAAGTAATTTGACTGTCACAACTGGTACACAACTTTCTGTTTTGACTGTATTCATTATATTGTCATCGTCTTGTCGATTGATTGCCTTGTCCGTTGTCGCACTAAATTATACATTTATTTTCGTCGCACATACACTATGATAGACTTGGATTGTAGAGCGGCCACCGGTGATGGCTTCGACAAGGAAGTCCATATCTTTCACTTTCAGGGCTCGAGTGTGGCTCTCCGAATTATTTCACATATGAAACAGATAAAATATCTTATATTAGAATAGCTTACAAAACTAATTTTATATACATGTGGGATGAGATATAGGAAGGATCGGATCCTTTGACGTATTTTCGTGTGCTTATTTTCATTCGTATCGTGACCTCTCGTTAAAGTTTACTTTTCAACAGTGTTCAGAGGTGAAATTGTGACTTATCTCTGTGTACAATCAGTCATTATACTAATTACGCTAACTTCTCTATCTTAGAGTCTCTCAGAAGGTTTATGATACGTACAAAATGTTTTCAGTACTGATGTGAATGTTTTTTGCTACAGAATATAGCGCACAGCAACTGCTGTTGGCGGTTGAACGTTTACATTATTTCGTCACATGGTGGCAGTCCGCCTCCACTGTTGCGAGCAATCTTGAAATTCAGTCTGTGCGCGCGCACGTGACCGGAGCTTTCTTGCAGAGCGTTGATTTCGCGTTTGAGATGCCGTGCGTCGCTTTTGTTCGGCGGATCGTGGCTTTGTGCTTTTTAGATTGCTGGAGGGAGCTTCTGCCACCGAAACTGCCTCACATCACTTTCTATCCACTATCCAATTACGGATTCACAGGTAAGTGGTAACTACCGCAACTGCATGCGTGGAATGACACTGATTATTACACACTGCACACATCAATGAATTTTTCACACATAAGGTGCAGTAGAATACTGCCACTGAAAATAGTCGAACTTTAAAACTTCACTTGCACTGTGGTGAGCGTCTGCGTGAGCGGTGTATTAAAAGAAATTCTCGCTTCATAACATCACACGGTGTTTACAAGTTGATTTACATACTAATATTTACAAGAGTTCATTTAAATCAAGAAATAATCTAATTGACCACTTTGAATCAGAACAATTGTTTCTTAATGAGTCTTTTTTTTTATTTATGCCTACGGTCACAGGTCGCAGGTAAGCTATCATAAGTCCTTTTTCTTTGACCAAATTCATTCCAATCTCCTTTACAAATTAATTTCATTCATAGTAATCTTTATCACGCTTGCTTATTCATTTTGTAGGCTCAATACATTTTCTTTAATGCTCATCTTATTTAGTGACTTGTGAGGGGGGCTTCATTTATGTCAAAGTTTCTCTCGTATGTGTTTGTCTTTAAAGAAAGTTCGAGGACAGATTTGAAAATAGCAAGTCCGCCTCTGGATTTCGTGTAGAAATACAAACAGTCGAAAAAGAAAAGTGGAAAAAGTGGGCCTACTCGCGGATCGTCGACAGAATTTAAATTACTCCTCAACCAGGTCGAAGATTTAATTTACATTGCGCATTACAAAAGCAATATGCGCGTCGCGAACCTACTCATTTTTATACGTAGTGCCTCACTTCCCAAGCACACGTGCATCTTTACAAGTCGATCCTGCAGAGTGGATAGGATCAAGGATCTTAAAGGATTTGCACTTAGGAAAGGAATTCAATAATCACATAATCACAGAGAAAACAATAAATATTGCAGTGCGCACTTAAAATAAAATCTATCACTTCAAGCATTTATATCTAATATGTATCTTGCTGCAGCTTGCTTACTACTCTTTGTTCATTTCTTAGACTAAGTCAAGTTTATGCATTACGCATTTGGGTCTTAATTATCATTTGTATGTATAAGCCTCTCACTAGAGTGTTGTCGTTTGCTGCTGTCGCGACCTGTGAAGCTTGGGCGAGATCCTTATTCTATTTGCTGCTAGCTTGTGAATTTGCAGTATCGCTAATGCTCAATAGTACCGTGAAGTTGCCATAATTAACCATGTTACTCATATGTTCTTTTACTCAGCTTGTTTATAGTCTGGACTCGTCTTACTTTGCGTTATATAATAAACTTCCTTTTTATTCCATCAAGCTTTTACTTAAGGTTAACGTCAGGCCTTTTTAGAACAATTGCACTGCGTTATCAATCTGTTCATGCTTAATCCTAGGTATCTGTTTACTTCAAAGAGATGTTATTTTATCTCTGGCACAGCACTGTGCTGGAACTTACAAGTCAAATCTACTGACTGTTTTGCGCAACAGGTGGTGCCTTATTTACGTCACATTTGAAAATAGGGAATAGCCTCATGGAATCGAATCTTTTCACACTACTTTCCTCTTTTGTCTGGACGTTAAGTATTTCCTTTTAAAACAGGTCGTTAATTTGTCCTCGATTAAATATCACTTACTAATACTAAGCACATATAATCATCATTATCATATTACTATTTAGCGAGAGAAGTGCATTATTCGCTCCTTCCTCTTTCCTCATTTTAGTAGCTCGGGGCTAATTAATACCTCTCGAGTACATCAATTTTCTTACATACTAACTTAAAATTGAAAATAGTCTCTAGGATAGGTCCTCCTGTTTACATAAAGATTATTCAAATAAATACTTGTCTACAACTTATTCTATATTTTATTTTCCAGACACTTTGTTTTAATACATAAGGTTTCCTTTTAGCACCGGTTAACGTCCGTAGTCAGTTCAGTTCAGTTCTTGTTACTCATTGGTTAATCCTGATCTCCAATACCTTAGAATTTTTTTACAGCTTAAATTAACTTAATTCCTGGCGTTATAAAATTTTCTTAAATCATGATGGTGGAACAATCCTTTGATTTTATTCGTGGCAGGGTCACATAACAAATAGCTACCAATGTGTGGTTTCCTCATTATCACAAAGGGACCTTCATAAATGTGTTGCCACTTACGATTCTTCTTTAACAACAGGGATGGTTTAAAGTGAGTCCTGAATAATACCTTTTCTCCTTCTGTGAAATCTATAACTCTGTTTACCTTTTTATCAAATGCCTTTTTTCGGAGGTTAGCATACGTTGTCAATGATATGAGAGCTTGCCTGATTTTTGCGTCTGGGTCCAATTCGTTGTCTTGTAACTTTAGAAGGGGGTCTATCCATTCATTCCTTTCCTTTGATCTTGACATTAACTCATGTGGCGTGAATCCGGTCGACAGATGAGGAAGGTGGTTTACAATCTGTTCGAAAGGTGTTACGAAGTCTACCCACTTAGACTGCTTATTCGGAATGTACGTCCTTATATATCTGTTAAATTCTTTGAAGATTCTTGCTGTCGGATTCGATTGAGGTCGAAACAGGGATATCAAAATTTGTTTGATTGGATGGCGAGCAAGAAATGCACGCCACGGGCGTGATGTGAAATTTGAAGCATTATCGGACAAGATTGATTCTGGAACCCCGAATCGTGGGATATAATCATTTTCAATGCGACGAATTATCGGATTTGCACAAGAAGATTTCACTGCGTACAGTCTTATGTGCTTAGAAAAATTGTCCAGGATTGCTACTAAGTATTTAGCGCCTCCCCTACCGGTGGGTAGTGGACCTGCCAGATCAATACTAAGAAGCTGGTTTGGCCTTTCAGCAATTATTGGATTTAGTGGGATTGAAGTGGGAATGTTTAAGGATTTTGCCTTTTGACAGACGACACAGTTTCTCAATAATTTATGGATTCTCTGATATAGATTCGGAATATAACAGTAAGTCGAGATTTTCCTTTTACATTTTTCTGGTCCGTAGTGACCCCATGAAATGTGAGTGTACCACAGAAGATGTTCAATGAAATTTCGAGGGATGCAAACACACCACCTCTCAGATGACTCAGACATCTTCTGAAATAGCACTTGGTTATGAACTTTATAAAACTTGGACAACTTGTGGGCTGGATTTTAGTGAAGAATTTGTCTAACCTTTTTCCATTTTGGATCTGTGTTTTGAAGAATCTGAATCTGCCCACATAACTGAAGAAAATACTTTCTGTGAATTGGATCTTTCATTAACAAAACGTTATAATTAGACATTTGTTCCACCAGTTCGCTGGTTTCTGGTAAGCTCTCAGGTGAGCGAGAAAGTGCGTCTGCTATAACATTGTCTTTACCTTTTACATATCTAATGTCAAAGTCATATTCCTGCAGGAATAAGCACCATCGGGTAAGACGGGGATGTTGCAACTTGCATGAAATGAGGAATGATAAGGCTTGATGGTCTGAATAGACTTTAATTTTTCTTCCATAGATATAATAGTTAAATCGCCTAAAAGCCCATACTACGGCGAGTGCCTCCAACTCCGTAACCGAATAAGACTTTTCACACTCAGATAATACTCGACTCGCAAAGCTGATCACTTGGATTTGCTCGTGTCCATTTACTAATTGAATCTGGAAAAGACAAGCGCCGATACCCACAAAGGAAGCGTCTGCAGTAATGCAAAATTCCTTATCCATCTGAGGATGATGGAGAATGTTACTGTTAACCAGACTGTCTTTATTTTCTGAAATCCGTCTTGACATTCCGGCGTCCAATTCCAATGTGAATTCTTTTTTAAAAGGTTGTGAAGAGCGGGATTGTTCAATACCTGATTGGGAACAAAACGTCTGAAAAATGACGTAAGACCGATAAATCCTTTCAGTTGCCTTTTTGTAACAGGGGTTGGAAAGTTTTTTATAGCAGTCAATTTTTCCGGGTCAGTTTTAATTCCTTCAGGGGTGATGATGTGTCCTAAAAATTTAATTTCACTTTTTCCAAACTTGGATTTCTTAAGATTTGCTGTAACACCATACTCTCTGAATCGTTGAAATACCTTTTGCAGAAGGGCCACATGATCTTCCCAATTTTTCGATGCTACAAGAACGTCAACCACATAGACTGTTACCTCATCTAAAAGTTCAGGACCTAGTACATAGTCAAGGGCAGAAATAAAAATTCCGGAACTCACATTTAGTCCAAACGGTATAACTTTGAAATGGTAAGATCTACCTGCAAATATAAACGCAGTGTACTTCCTATACTTCTGCGCAAGTTTTACTTGCCAGTAACTGCTTTTCAAATCAAGGGTGTTCAAATACTTAACTCCATGAAACTTCTACCGATGCTCTTCAAGAGTCTCTTGTCTCGTTCTTATGGGCACTATAATTTTATTGATTACTCTTGCATCTAGGACTAGCCTTACGCTACCATCTGATTTTAGTACAGACAATAAAGGACTCGAATAAGGTGAATTAGATACTTCTATCACATTCCAGCGTAACGTTTTCCTGATCTCGCACTTGACAGCTTCGCGTCTCGCATATGGAATGGAATAGCTTGTTCTACAGTAGGTTGAATGGGGCAGGACATCCATTCGATATTCAAAGTCTTTTATTAGTCCAGGTTTCTTAGAAAATACTTGAACGTAATCTGTTAACAAATTATAAATCTCATTCTTCTGTTGTTTGGATAATTCAGTGAACTCACTAGCTTTACCGTATAATTCATTCTGACCAGGAATTAGGTCTTTATACTCCTCGTCATTAACACTTTCAAGATCTGTCATGTCTTCTGTCTGACTGTACTGTTGTCTTTTAGTACATGGCCGTACTGCTATTTGAAGCACCCCAAAGTTTGTCTTCACCTTACTTCTTAACAAATTTACAGTTACTTGTTACTGGCTCGCGACTAGAGTACAGATTCCACACTCGATGTCAATTTTAGTTTTCGTCTGCCTCAAGAATTCCATACTCAAGATACATGGCACTGATAGGTTTTTAACAATAAGAAAAATGCACGTTACTGAAATAGACTATCTGGATTTGAAGCTGAGTCTGAAGATTTACACGTTGTGTTAGTGGACCAATTGCTCCCGAAACGGTGCAACCTTGAATTGGAAGTGATAAAACTTTGCATACAGAGGATATTTGCTTAAATAAACATAAAGATAAGACATTTATATTAGCTCCTGTATCTACAATGGCTGTTAACTGGTATGTTGGCAATTGATGCTCTTATGGAAGCTTGAACTTGTTCGTCCCATACGTCATCATTGTCTTTCGTCTCAGTGTCTGCTGCTGGATCATCCCGTAAGTTTGTCTCTTTGTCATAGCTAATTGCTTTAATTTCGTGTGGACTAAGGGACAGGGTGCCCCCATTCAAACCTGCAGCATCCTCTAGGAGGCTCAAAGGTGCTGCTTTTAATTTTCCGATCGACGCTTACTTTCCTGCTGATTTATATTTCTTAAAGTTTCTTCCGTCTGGAACTGGTGTTGGTTTTGTGGTACGAACTCGGTTGGAAATTGATCTTGTTGTCCTGGCGTATTCGCTTGCGCATAATAAATTTGCGTATTATGCGGGCGTTTAGGCTTCTGACTTCCCGAAGGTCCGTTCGCTTGTTGCGTGAAGTGTATATTTTGTGGCTGAAAGGTATTTTGCTGTGGCTTGTGTTGATTGTAACCGTTACTGAAAGTTGTACGTTGGCCTCCACCTTCATTATGCCATTTATTTCTTTCCACTGACGATTTGAATCGTAAGACTGATCGTTTTGATAATTACCGTTGATCGGTTGCGTGTTTCCATATTGCTGGGGCTGTGTATTATAAAGTGCATTTCCGTACTGAGGTGGTGACGAATTATATATTGGATTGTATCTCTGGCCGTCATTGTACTTATTTTTGTATTTACTGCTGGAGTACGTAGTGTGTTTATTTTTGAAACCGTTGTGGGGTTGGTACTGGCCGTCGCTGTGGCGCGCTTTCGCTCGGCCACCATTGTTGCCTGCGTATTTTGTATTGTGCTGGCCGCCTGCACTAAAGTGGGCGTTGCCAACATCAACTCTAGCGTCCTCGTAAATCAGATCTAACGAGTCAACACAGATAGGAAAGTGTCCGTATCGTCCTCAGACACGTTTACTGACTTTTCTCTGATCGCAATCGGTAGCTTAGTTTTTAGAATCATAATAACGTCTTTGGCGGTGATCGGCGAATCCCAGAACTTGATTTTCGCTAAATACTTTTCAAAATATCTTCTCAAACTACCGCGCTTACTGTTAAACACTTCGGCGTTGTAAACCTCTTTTCTCAGGCGCTGCTGCACACTTTTACAAGAGTCGACCATTTCGGTTCCCCATAAGGCAGCATCGCCTACGATAAATCCAGTAACGAATTGAATTCGCTGGCGGTCACTCCAGCTATTCGGGAAAATTCCTGAAAAATTTCGGAGGAACACTGTAGGATGAATTTCTCTTTTCTGTGGGTGAAAGGTCGGAAAAACACGATGTTTGATCACGCTTTCCTCCTGCATCAAACTGACAAAGGTGGGTGGGCTGGTACTCTGGTTAAATTGTGCTTCTATAGAACTATGAGTTTGAGCGTTATCAAATGGTGAACGGTAATGTACCTGCTGTTGTTCATTACATCGTGGTGAATTATTCCACTCTCCTGACACGGTAGGTGGGGAATTGTCAACTTGACATTTTAGTGTACGAACTTCATCAACTATCTGTTGACGCCATTCAGGTAAATCTTGAGCTAACGTTCGTCTATCTGGCCTAATTCTGACATCACCGTGTCTCCTGTTTTTCCAGGGGCTGCCAATATTTCAAAGGTCACGTTTTTGACAGTTTCCTTGAGTTCGTTCTTGACCTTGTTTTCTATGAATCCGTCTTTGTTTTTAATCCACTCTTGGTAGTGGTCGGACAATGCTTCAGCATGTGCCTTACAGTATTCTTTATTTGATCCTCTACATTAAGAGTCTCAATCTGTTTGGAAAGATCATCAACAACATTCTTGATCGTGTCTACTGCGGTTTTAACTCCTTTGACCTCATGAGAGATTGCAGTATAATCGTCTTTTAAGGTCGCAGCTTGTTTTTGATATTCCATCACTTTTCAATTTATCTCTCCCTTGGCTGCTTCGATTTTTTCATCTAACCGTTTTGAAATATCCTCTATTTTTGACTCTACTTGTGTGTCAATTTCTAGCCTCATGGTCGTGTTCTGACTACTGATTTGGTTTTGGACATTACCCAACAGGGTATTTAAATCAGATGTTATGTCTGCCTTTAGTTCGGCCTTTACCGAATTTAACCGTGTATTTAGGTCATTTATCTCCGTTTGCTGATCTGTTTTTACTGAATTTATGTCTGCTTTTACTGAATTGCATAGATTTGTAAGGACCTGATTTTTGTTATGCCGTCTTTCGGCCTTCTCTTTTTCTTCGCGGGCCTTTTCATCTAATTTTACCTGCTTTTCACGTTCCTGTCTGCGCTTCCCTCTGTCTTTGAATTTCGAACTTGCGTTCCATTATTGCTTCGATCATTGCGGCCAAGTCATTTTTTTTCAAAAGCGGGAATAGTTTGCACACTAGGACCAGCTTCTAAAACTTCGGTCGAGGCTGCTTCTGCCTCCGTCCGTGTATATATCGCGCGTGATCGTAATGGATAGTGACGTCCATTCGCATCACCGCTGTCGTCTGCTTTTGTTTGTGTCCGCTGTTTACCGTCAGCCATGTTCATGAATTATTTGTCAAACGGCAAAATGCTACAGATATTGTTTGTCATTGCCGTCAGTCGTTTGTCTGTGACGTAGTGCTATGGCTTACTGGGACCTAAGGTGAAATTTTAACTCTGGATAATAACTGACGTTCATGTACGCCAAGAAGACACGATGGTTCCTACTAATTACAAACAAATGAAATATCACACGTTTTACCAGTTTTGAGCGTAATTATCCGCCATATCGTAATTTTTTTTATGCACTGACAACAATGGTACACTTTCACTGAATTTAACTACATAAGAATGGACTATGGACAAACTGAAATAAAGCTGTTTCAAGGCAAGGAAAGACAGGTTTACGTTCTGATCAACCCCAAAGATGCAACGTCACTACGAAAGCTTGGCTACTGCGTATAAAAATTTCACTTACTATGGCTGTCTTGATGGTGATACGGCGGGATACTCGCGTTTTTTGGTAATTTCATCAATCGTTCTTCTGAATTAATTAAAAGGTTTTCCCACTTCTCTATCTCGGTTGAATTGCATCCACATGAAAAAATGAAACAATTATTAGAACAAGCACCGAAAAATTTTTAAACACATACGTGAAATGATTTTTGATCAAGTCCCTGTTCGGGCGCCAAATGTAGCGTTGTTCTTGGGGGACGAAAAGAAAAAGAATTGTTATTTTATATTTTCCTTTTTTTTTTAAATGTCGAAAAAGTGAATATTTTGGTGGGCCACTTGGCAACAGAATCAGGGATTGATTACACTATTATAATAACATACGTTGGGCATTAAATACCTGAATAAGAGCAGCATATTGATATATATATATATATATATTTGAGATCGTTCGGAAGAAACATTATCATTTCTGTGCATTTTTATAGTCGCGATGTAATCATACCCGGATGAACACTAAGGGACCAGAAGATTTATAGACTTTAAAAGAAATGCAACACTACACAAAAAAGTTGGTTCAGAAATAAGAGGAAAACGATAATATTCCTTCTGCCTCATGCTGCGTTCGGCGCATCAGCGTGATTGTAATTTCTGGTGATGAAGTAACACAAAATAATTATAATTCAAGTAAATGAGGAGATGGAAATCATCAAGGTTAATTTACTAAAATAAGCACACTTATCTGTAACACAGCTTTCTTTTAATGCTACGTACCTTTTCATATTAAATTACAATAGATGACCATTGTGGTTAAATACTTTATACATAACAGTCAAAATGTCGTCTTGATGCTGTCTGTTCGTAATCAGTTACAAGAAACTACACGTTTTCTGATTGAAAAAAAATAACATTTAGCATATTCACTCAATATTTTCACATAGAATATAAAATACAGTTGCGGAACGCAGCAAGTCCGCGTCCGCCTTTCATAGAATACAAACAGTAAAAGGTGAGGCGCCAAAAGCCTCATTTGTCTTGAAACAAAATAATTCTTTTTTATACCATTAATCGATACATGTACATAGAGATTTACAGGCACCGCGCAAGAACGGCAAAGATAAAGAATAATAGACTCTGTCGCTGCTATGCGATGGTTCATTTCTTTTACTTTACAATTGTTCGATAACTTTAGGCCATCAGGCATTTACTATTGAGCGTATATTAATGTTTGTGAGGCGAAAATTACTAATATTACAACGGGTCCTCGGAAAACCCAAAAAAGATTTTTTTTACTATATTTTCGCCGTTACCAGTCCCGAGGACATGCAGCTTTACTGTAGGATTAAATGATGATGGCGTCCTCTTGGGTAAAATATTCCGGAGGTAAAATAGTCCCCCATTCGGATCTCCGGGCGGGGACTACTCAAGAGGACGTCGTTATCAGGAGAAAGAAAACTGGCATTCTACGGATCGGAGCGTGGAATGTCAGATCCCTTAATCTGGCAGGTAGGTTAGAAAATTTAAAAAGGGAAATGGATAGGTTAAAGTTAGATATGGTGGGAATTAGTGAAGTTCGGTGGCAGGAGGAACAAGACTTTTGGTCAGGTGATTGCAGGGTTATAAATACAAAATCAAATAGTGGTAATGCAGGAGTAGGTTTAATAATGAATAAAAAAAATAGGAGTGCGGGTTAGCTACTACAAACAGCATAGTGAACGCATTATTGTGGCCAAGATAGATACAAAGCCCATGCCTACTACAGTAGTACAAGTTTATATGCCAATTAGCTCTGCAGATGATGAAGAAATTAATGAAATGTATGACGAGATAAAAGAAATTATTCAGGTAGTGAAGGGAGACCAAAATTTAATAGTCATGGGTGACTGGAATTCGTCAGTAGGAAAAGGGAGAGAAGGAAACATAGTAGGTGAATATGGATTGGGGGGAAGAAATGAAAGAGGAAGCCGCCTTGTAGAATTTTGCACAGAGCATAACTTAATCATAGCTAACACTTGGTTCAAGAATCATAAAAGAAGGTTGTATACCTGGAAGAATCCTGGAGATACTAAAAGGTATCAGATAGATTATATAATGGTAAGACAGAGATTTAGGAACCAGGTTTTAAATTGTAAGACATTTCCAGGGGCAGATGTGGATTCTGACCACAATCTATTGGTTATGAACTGCAGATTGAAACTGAAGAAACTGCAAAAAGGTGGGAATTTAAGGAGATGGGACCTGGATAAACTGAAAGAACCAGAGGTTGTAGAGAGTTTCAGGGAGAGCATAAGGGAACAATTGACAGGAATGGGGGAAAGAAATACAGTAGAAGAAGAATGGGTAGCTCTGAGGGATGAAGTAGTGAAGGCAGCAGAGGATCAAGTAGGTAAAAAGACGAGGGCTAATAGAAATCCTTGGGTAACAGAAGAAATATTGAATTTAATTGATGAAAGGAGAAAATATAAAAATGCAGTAAATGAAGCAGGCAAAAAGGAATACAAACGTCTCAAAAATGAGATTGACAGGAAGTGCAAAATGGCTAAGCAGGGATGGCTAGAGGACAAATGTAAGGATTTAGAGACTTGTCTCGCTAGGGGTAAGATAGATACTGCCTACAGGAAAATTAAAGAGACCTTTGGAGAGAAGAGAACCACTTGTATGAATATCAAGAGCTCAGATGGCAACCCAGTTCTAAGCAAAGAAGGGAAGGCAGAAAGGTGGAAGGAGTATATAGAGGGTTTATACAAGGGCGATGTACTTGAGGACAGTATTATGGAAATGGAAGAGGATGTAGATGAAGATGAAATGGGAGATACGATACTGCGTGAAGAGTTTGACAGAGTATTGAAAGACCTGAGTCGAAACAAGGCCCCGAGAGTAGACAACATTCCATTAGAACTACTGATGGCCTTGGGAGAGCCAGTCCTGACAAAACTCTACCATCTGGTGAGCAAGATGTATGAGACAGGCGAAATACCCACAGACTTCAAGAAGAATATAGTAATTCCAATCCCAAAGAAAGCAGGTGTTGACAGTTGTGAAAATTACGGAACTATCAGTTTAATAAGTCACAGGTGCAAAATACTAACGCGAATTCTTTACAGACGAATGGAAAAACTGGTAGAAGCGGACCTCGGGGAAGATCAGTTTGGATTCCGTAGAAATGTTGGAACACGTGAGGCAATACTAACCTTACGACTTATCTTAGAAGAAAGATTAAGAAAAGGCAAACCTACGTTTCTA
This sequence comes from Schistocerca nitens, assembly GCF_023898315.1. Taxonomy (NCBI): domain Eukaryota; kingdom Metazoa; phylum Arthropoda; class Insecta; order Orthoptera; family Acrididae; genus Schistocerca; species Schistocerca nitens. The sequence continues at coordinate 832,624,096 of NC_064615.1, forward strand.
GCATTTGTAGACTTAGAGAAAGCTTTTGACAACGTTAACTGGAATACTCTCTTTCAAATTCTGAAGGTGGCAGGGGTAAAATACAGGGAGAGAAAGGCTATTTACAATTTGTACAGAAAGCAGATGGCAGTTATAAGAGTTGAGGGACATGAAAGGGAAGCAGTGGTTGGGAAGGGAGTGAGACAGGGTTGTAGCCTCTCCCCGATGTTATTCAATCTGTATATTGAGAAAGCAGTAAAGGAAACAAAAGAAGAGCAGTTGAACGGAATTGACAGTGTCTTGAAAGGAGGATATAAGATGAACATCAACAAAAGCAAAACGAGGATAATGGAATGTAGTCCAATTAAATCGGGTGATGCTGAGAGGATTAGATTAGGAAATGAGACACTTAATGTAGTAAAGGAGTTTTGCTACTTGGAGAGCAAAATAACTGATGATGGTCGAAGTAGAGAGGATATAAAATGTAGACTGGCAATGGCAAGGAAATCGTTTCTGAAGAAGAGAAATTTGTTAACATCGAGTATAGATTTAAGTGTCAGGAAGTCGTTTCTGAAAGTATTTGTATGGAGTGTAGCCATGTATGGACGTGAAACATGGACGATAACCAGTTTGGACAAGAAGAGAATAGAAGCTTTCGAAATGTGGTGCTACAGAAGAATGCTGAAGATAAGGTGGGTAGATCACGTAACTAATGAGGAGGTATTGAATAGGATTGGGGAGAAGAGAAGTTTGTGGCACAACTTGATTAGAAGAAGGGATCGGTTGGTAGGACATGTTTTGAGGCATCAAGGGATCACAAATTTAGCATTGGAGGGCAGCGTGGAGGGTAAAAATCGTAGAGGGAGACCAAGAGATGAATACACTAAGCAGATTCAGAAGGATGTAGGTTGCAGTAGGTACTGGGAGATGAAGAAGCTTGCACAGGATAGAGTAGCATGGAGAGCTGCATCAAACCAGTCTGAGGACTCAAGACCACAACAACAACAACCAGCGGACCAAAACGCAGCCGAGGACTACAAGTCGGCTATGCATTCCAGGTGACTGAAATTTTTACCATGTGTCCCTAAGATGCCGATTTCTAACAGCGTCGAAAATTTTCTTGATTCTTCATCCATTTCCAAGATAAAGAGGTTCGAAGTTACCCTACTTCTACACGTAAAATCCGGCATGATCCGAAATCTATATAATAAATAACCGCAGCAAATTGCTCAATTTTTATCGGTATATTCTCTAAGGATTTATATAGATGAGACAGCCCTCAGTTTTCAAAAATATTTATCCGTTATCGACAAACCTCCCAGAAACTGGTTTTTTTGATACCAAAAACCAGCCGTGCATTCCGAGACAGCTATGCTCAGCAAATGACTGTACTATTTACATGTACTCCTACGATTCCGAACTCGAATAACTTTGAAAATTTTCGTCATATCGTTATCCGTTTCCGAGATACAGAGGTTCAAAGCTCGGCTTCTCCGAGATAGAGTGGAGAACCGGTAAGTGCTCTTTTCAGGTTCTGCTTTTCCGCCATTACCTGTTTACCCTGACGATTTTGTCCAGATCGCTATGGTACGATTTGTTTCGGACCCATCCACTATATTGGAATCTGGCAGTTTTTAATCCACGACATACCGTTTTTAGCGGTGTTTTGTTTTGGCAGATAACGAATGTGGGGAAAAAGATTACGAGCTTTTCCGTTCTAATGTTTTAATCATGTATTCACTTGAAGATGTGGCTTTTAGCGCCACGAAACCTGTAATATACAGTAATGAAGGGCCAAATACAGTGGTTATTAATACCGAAGATGAATACTCATAGCTGTGGCTGCCCCACCTACAAGGTTGTCTGCATAAAACAGGTACCACATTCGCGTCGTTGTCAGTTAAAACAGAGGATAAACGTATCCCTAAAGGCGAAGCGAACTGTTCGAGTTCTGATCTGTAGTAGGTTTAGGGTTCTTATAGTGAATTATCAGGCGAGCTATTAGTAAGGTAGAGTCAACCCCACTTTTGAATATTTTTGTTGGGGAGTGGGGGGGAGGGGTTTACTAGTTTCGGCATTTTCCTTACAACCAATCCAAACCTAGCGGAAACTTTGATCAGAACCGAGGGATGGGATCTATTTTTAATTTTATTCTGGCAAAAGATGTTCCTGAAAGAAAAAAAAGGAAATCACTAGCGTAATACCAAGGATGTCTGTTTACGTTACCAGAGTGAAGTCTTTTACTTGGTCATTTGCTGTATACCTACGTCGCAGTGTATACTTTTGCTGCTATATGTGCCTATGACTGCTGTAATGGCTTTTTTCTTTGTTGTTATTTAAATTACTGGGCTGAGAGTGGATGAAACCCCTCTTCGGGCGAAGGTTTCGCGTGGTGTTAACTATAAATAACAGGCCTTTTAAGAATCACGAAAGCAGGCTCTGTACCTGAAAGACATCTGGAAACATAAGAAAGTTTAAGGTAGATTATATAACAATAAGACAGGATTCGAAATCACAGGTTGACTTGCAAAACATTCCCAGTTGCAGATGTGGGCTCAAAGAACAACTATTTGGTTGTGAACTGAAAATTAAAAATAGGAATTTCAGGAAGGTACAAAGTTAAGGAGAATGGAGATGGGATCTAGGTAAATTGAAAGAACCAGATGAGCAACAATTGACAAACAGGGGAAAGTAAATAAGGAGCAATCAAAAAGTTTCCGTTCGAAGGCCACACTGACCCTTGCCTACATAGCGGTGTAGCAACTCCTTCAAAAAGAAACTTCCTGATCGACCCCTATACAACAGAAGATGAATGAGTAGCACTGTAATATGAAATGGTGAAGGCAGTATAGTATCAAATAGGCAAAAAGACAAGGTCAAATTTAATTGACTAGAGAAGAAAGTATAAAAAAGCAACGAATGAAGCAAGGAAAGAAGAATACAGGCTTCTTAAAAATGAGTTTGAGAGAAAGTACGAAATGGGTAAGCAGACATAGCTGGAGGAAAAATCCAAGACTTTAGAAGCATGCCTGAGTAGAAAATCTAAAGAGAACTTTGGAAAAATGAGAAGCAGCTGCATTAGTATCAAAAGCTCAAGTGAGCCACTATTGAAGAAAGATGAGAAAGTTGAAGGTGGATACAATGTATATAAGGGTTACACAAAGTAAATGTATTTCAAGACAATTTATAAAAGTAGAAAAGAAAGTAAACGAAGATGAGATGGAAGATATTGTTCTCAGAGAAGAATTTTACTGGGCGCTGAAAGAGCTAGGAAGAAATACGGCCCCTGGAGTAGACGCCATTCCCTCAGATTTATCGAGTTCCTTGGGAGATTCAGCCGTCACAAAACTATTCCACTTAGCGTACAAGGTGTATGAAATAGCCAAAAACCCTCAGACTTCAGAAACAATGTAATCATTGTTATTCGAAAGAAGGCAGACACTGACAGGTATAAATATTGTAGAACCAGTCCGGATTGCAAAATAGTTGCACGAATTATTTAAAGGGGAATGAACAAATTGACAGAAGCCGATTTCGGGGAAGAAAAGTTTGGATTCCGGAGAAATGTCTGATCATTTCAGGTAATACTGACGCTACTGCTTACCTTAGAAGATAAATTAACCTATTATAGGCAAACCTACGTTTATAGCCTATTTAGTCTTCCAGAAATCTTTTAATAATGTTGACTGGAGAACATTCTTCGAAGCTCCGCAGACGAAAGGAAAAAAATACAGAGAGCGAAATGTTATCTGTGGCTTGTGCAGAAATCAGGCTACAATTATAAGAGTCGAAGGAACTGAAAGGGAAGACAGTAAGAGAGAACTGTAGCCTGTTCCCGATGATATTCAATCTCAGTAGCTAGCAAGCAGTAAAGGAAACCTAGTACATATTTCTAAAGGGAATTAAATTTCAAAGAGAAGAAATAAAAACTTTGAGTCTCTCAGGAAAGGCAAAAGCTTGGAAGAGCAGTTGTACAGAACAGATGGTGTGTTGAAAATAGATTATAAGATGAAGATTAACAGAAATAAAACAAGGGCAAAAGGATAACAAAATGAACTAAATCAGGTAAAAGTAAAGGTCGTGTGACGAGTGCCTCCCCTCGGGTAGACCGTTCGCCGGGTGCAAGTCTTTCGATTTGACGCAACTTCGGCGACTTGAGCGTCGATGGGGATGAAATGATGATGATTAGGACAACACAGCACCCAGTCCCTGAGCGGAGAAAATCTCCGACCCAGCCGGGAATCGAATCCGGGACCATAGGATAGACGTTCTGTCGCGCTGACAGCCTTTTTTTTTTTTCTGTTGATCGTTGTCTTTGGTCGTTGCGGACGTCAAATGACATCCGATAAAGTTCGTTTGTTGACCCTTCCACTCAGTTCTTTTATTACAGAGGCCAACCAGCTCTCTGACCGAACACGCTTTTTTTTTTTAAATCTCATTTTGTTCTTTATTGTTCGTTCCATTTGTTGGGGGCGGACGTCCCATGACATCCTTTCAAGTTCGTCGTTGGTCTATTTACTCAGTTTTTTGTTACAGAGGGCGTCTAACCCTCTGACCGAACACGCTGAGCTACTGTGACGGCTACGCTGACCTACCGTGCCGGCTGTCACTCAGCTACCGGGGGCGGACATCAGGTAATGCCGTGGGTATTACGTTAGGAACTGACACACTTGCGCACGAAAGTTAACTGATGACAGCGCAAGCAGAGATGATATAAAATGTAGACTGACAATAGCAAGAAAGGAATTTCTGTAAAAGAGAAAGCTCTTATCATTGTCTCCAAAAGACAAAATGTAAACTCCCAACAGTGAACTAAGAGTAAAAAATGACAATCGATAAATAAACCTATAGCAACCAGAATACCAACACGCAAAGCAAAAACGCTACGAACTTATGCAACACCCTAACTCTTACGTTTGTCGTATAATGACAGTTTTCAGGGATGTGCTTACCATTTGGAATATATCTGCTTTTTGAATCGTTTTTTGAATACAGGTATGTGTAAAGTTACCTGCAGTATATATGATCAGTATTATGTAGGTTAGATAGCGCGCTTGTTTTCAGAAATTAATTTAAATTGTTGGTTTCTCCATGTCTGGATGATGCTGATACCACAACTGTTGTTCAGTTAATGAAAAGCCCCTCCAATTGCTTAATTACAACTTTCGACCTTCAAACTAGACCATTTTCAAGTGAATCTGATATTTAAATGACGTTGCTTCCCTACTGCATAATTTTTAGATACACTTGATAATGGCCTAATATAAAGACGAAAACCGGTCGTGTGAACTTAATAGAGTACTAATGAAGCAACTTGAGGGGCTTTTCATCAATTAATTCAAACACTTAAAACAAATTTTGTTGGAAGATTGTTAGCGTACACTCGCCGGGTGTATACGTTGCGAGAGTCACCAGTAGAGACCTCTGTGAATCGAATGGAGAAGCTCTTTAATGACGGCTGGTCAGCGATGACGCAACCCAGAGGTTACTAAATGAATTATTAGATATTCGTCTCCTACGGGGAAAACCGAACGATGTCAAAGAATGAAAACAATGTACTTCCTATATTTTTATGCACTTGATCGAGTACCAGTGGCATTGGTGGGTGAAAGAAGTTTTTCTGTGAGAATTCAATAGTCGTCCGTGTCGAGGTGTGGGATGATATAGGAGAAATTTATTTTACCAGATTTCGGAACATGGCATGTTATTATACGAGGGTTGACTGAAAAGTAATGCCTCCACCTTCGTAACTCTTCAACAGTTGGCAGTACTGATATGCGGCAGGTACTGGTTTGCTCTGTAGCGGGAAGCCTTAACATTGAAAGGTTATGACGCACAGTATTCACATCAACACAATCACAATAAACTCCTTTCATTCTCTGATAAATCTCCTTTGGGGCCACACCTTCTGCTGTCAAAAATTCAATGACTGCACGTTGCTTAAATCGCATTGACCGACAGTCTGCGCAGGGTTCCATACTTTACACTGTTACAACACAACCCTTCATTGCGAAAGCTTCCCGCCTACTGGAGCTGTAGAGAAGAGGCTACGGAACAAGCCAGTACCTGCCTCATACCAATGCTGCCATCTGTTGAAGAGTTACGTAGGTGGAGGTATTACTTTTCAGTCAACCCTCTTATTTATGACAGGGAAGTAATTTTTCAGGAATCGTAGCGTTTCTTGAGCTATATGCTATAAATCTGTGCCCATTCTTGACAGAGCCACTGCAAACGATAATTATAAGAAGAAAAATATTTCTTGTATTACCGTTGGCAGTATCATACGAAGGAAGACGAATTTTCAAGCATTTTGGATTTCAAATACACTCCCACTCCCACAAAAACAACATTTAAAAGCATCTGTATGTAAGTTCGAGAGAAAATTAAGTGTTCCACAAAACGTATGCTATGGTTTGAAAACGATTAGCACAACTGTCTTTAAGTTGCTTTATCTTTAACGACATTTGTGTAGTTACATAGGCGTTTAGTGTGACGCTGAGGAAATTTAAACATTGCCCATTAGCTAACAAATGAAATCAAGAAGGGCCACAATCAACCTGATGCAGTCATTGGTAGTGGTAAGTTCCGTTCGCTTCAGCATCTATTGTGTGAAGTTTGGAAAGAACGCTTGAAAAAAATCTTGTCAGAGTTATCCATCTAACAAATATAGGAACTTAAATTTATTTGTATCTCAGGTTTGTTTCTGTACAGAATGATAATAATAAAAACACTGGTGGTGGACAGATAAATCATCGATTTATAACTTATTTTTTATAATAATCAGAAGTGAATTAGCTATGTCAAACGAAGATATATAGTTCACCATCGTAGCAGCGTGAAACGTAATAAAGTCACAAGAAGATCACACGACCAAACACCAAAGACTGAATTCAAGAGGAGTAGGCCATGTTCCGGTACAGGGATTCACCCTCTACCTTCTGTCTCATCATCATACAACACGAACATAACACTACAACATACACGTATCCATTACACTCACCTACACTCTACAAATACACATACGACACAACTTCCACGTCTCCACAAGTACGGGGATCAAAGTGCGCGGAGGAAGAACACCTTCTCCGACAGACGGGTGAACCCACACCGTGGGATATCGTAGCCAACAGTTTCATACTACATTTACATTGTTTACCAAAGAGTGAGTGAGATGGGGAAATGGTAGCCATTGGAATCATATTTGGAGGGGGAGGATTTCGAATTCCCGTTCAGTACAAATACTGTGGAAAATAAAGAATTAAGTTTGTCTTCGAATTCCTAAATCACTTAAAGACAAATACCGTATGGTACCTTTAAAAAGGACGCTACCGATTTCTTCCATGCCATCTTCAACAGGAGCTTGTGCTTCATATTTGATGACCTCGTCATCGATGGAACCTAGCGTACCATCATTTCTTTTCCAAATATCAAAGGTTGTGAAGACTCAGCAAAAGCACGAAATAACAGCGCATCATTAACTAGGACTTCAAGAATAATGCAATGATTCCAGTTCCAAAGAAAGTAGGTGCTGACAGGTGTGAATTTTACCGAACCATAAATTTAATAAAACATGGTTGAAAAATATTACTTTCAAGAGAATGGAAAAACTAGTAGAAAATCAGTTTATGTTCCGGAGAAAAATATGAACGTGCAAGGTTCTAATGGTTCAAATGGCTCTGAGCACTATGGGACTTAACTTTAGAGGTCATCATTCCCCTAGAACTTAGAACTACTTAAATCTAACTAACCTAAGGACATCACACACATCCATGCCCGAGGCAGGATTCGAACCTGCGACCGTAGCGGTCGCGCAGTTCCAGACTATAGCGCCTAGAACCGCTCGGCCACCCCAGCCGGCGAACGTGCAAGGCGTTACTGACCCTACTACCTATCTTAGAAGATAGATTAACCTGTTGTAAGCAAATATATAGTTGTAGCATTTGTAGTTTACAGAAAACTTTTACCAATTTTGGCTGGACAACACTTTGCACTTCAGAAGGTAGCGAAAGGTTATCTACAAATTGTACAGAAAAGAGATTGTAGTTACAAGAGTCGGTGTACAAAAAAGGAAAGTAATGCTTCAGAAGGGATGAGATAGGGTTGTTCAACCTATACACTGAGTATGCTATCAAGGAATCCGAGGAGACATTCGAAATTGGAATTAAAGTGCATGGAAAAGAAATGAACATTGAAGATTTTCTGACAACATTGTCCATCTGACATAGACCCAAAGGACTTGAAAGGGAAGTTGAACCGTGTGGATAATGTTTGAAAAGAGGTTATTACGTGAACATCATGAAAAGTATAATTAGAGAAGTAGAATGTAGTCGATATTTTTTTTTTTTTTAATTTGTGGTAAGGCCTTATGACACCAAACTGCTGAGGTCATGGGTCCCTAAGCTTACACACTACTCAATCTAACTAACTTACGCTACGAAAAACACACACACCCATGCCCGAGAAAGGACTCGAACCTACGACGGGGGAGCCGCGCGAACCGTGACGAGGAGCCTCAGAACGGTCGGCTACCCCGTGCGGCGTTGTCGAATTAAATCAGAAGATGATGCGGGTATTAGAGTAGGAAACGAAACATTAAAAAATGGATTTTGCTATTTTGACAGCAAATAAACTAATGATGGCCGCAGAAGACAGGCAATAGAATACCGTTTATGAGAAAGAGAAATCTGTTACTCTTGAATATAAATTTATCTCTTAGGACGGTTTTTCTTAGGGCATTTGTAGAGTGTAGCATTGTATGAAAGTCAAACGTGCACGACAAACAATTCTGAACTGAGCCGTTCCAGAAGAATGCTACACTACTGGCCATTAAAATTGCTACACCAAGAAGAAATGCAGATATTAACGGGTATTCATTGGACAAATATATTACACTATAACTGACGTGATTACATTTTCACGCAATTTGAGTGCATAGATCCTGAGAATTCAGTACCCAGAACAACCACCACTGCCAGTAATAACGGCCTTGATATGCCTGGGCATTGAGTCAAACAGAGCTTGGATGGCGTGTACAGGTACAGCTGCCAATGCAGCTTCAACACGATACCGCAGTTCATCAAGAGTAGTGACTGGCGTATTCTGACGAGCCAGTTGCTCGGCCACCATTGGCCAGACGTTTTCAGTTGGTGAGAGATCTGGAGAATGTACTGGCCAGGGCAGCAGTCGAACATTTTCTGTATCCAGAAATGCCCGTACAGGACCTGCAACATGCGGTCGTGCATTATCCTGCTGAAATGTAGGGTTTTGCAGGGATCGAATGTAGGATAGAGCTACGGGTCGTAACACATCTGAAATGTAACGTCCACTGTTCAAAGTGCCGTCAATGCGAACAAGATGTGACCGAGACGTGTAACCAATGGCACCCCATACCATCACGCCGGGTGATACGCCAGTATGGCAATGACGAATACACACTTCCAATGATCGTTCACTGCGATGTCGCCAAACACGGATGCGACCATCATGATGCTGTAAACAGTACCTGGATTTATCCCAAAAAATGACATTTCGCCATTTGTGCTCCCAGGTTCGTCGCTGAGTACACCATCGCAGACGCTCCTGTCTGTGATGCAGCGTCAAGGGTAACCGCAGCCATGGTCTCCGAGGTGATAGTCCATGCTGCTGCAAACGTCGTCGAACCGTTCGTGCAGTTGGTTGTTGTCTTGCAAACGTCCCCATCTGTTGACTCAGGGATCGAGACGTGGCTGCACGATCCGTTACAGCCATGCGGATAAGATGCCTGTCATCTCGACTGCTAGTGATACAAGGACGTTGGGATCCAGCACGGCGTTACGTATTACCCTCCTGAACCCACCGATTCCATATTCTGCTAACAGTCATTGGATGTCGACCAACGCGAGCAGTAACGTCGCGATACGATGAACCGCAATCGCGGTAGGCTACGATCCGACCATTATCAAAGTCATAAACGTGATGGTACGCGTTTCTCCTCCTTACAAGAGGCATCACAACAACATTTCACCAGGCAACGCCGGTCATCTGCTGTTTGTGTATGAGAAATCGGTTGGAAACTTTCCTCATGTCGGCACGTTGGTGGTCTCGCCACCGGCGTTAACCTTGTGTGAATGCTCCGAAAAGCTAGTCATTTGCATATCACAGCATCTTCTTCCCGTCTGTTAAATTTCGCGCCTGTAGCACGTCATCTACGTGGTGTAGTAATTTTAATGGCCAATAGTGTAAAATGAGTAGATCGGTTAACTTCTGAGGAGATACTGAATCGAACTGAGGAAAAGAGAAATCTGTGGCTTAACATGACTAAAATAATGTCATCACAGGGTCTTTAATTTGGTTATGTGGAGAAGTGTGTGTATATGTTGGGGGGGGGGGGGCAGGGGTGGGTTTAAATATTGCAGAGGGAGATACCTCGCCTCTATACAATAAACGCATTGAAATGGATGTACGTTGTATTAGTTATGCAGAGATGCTTGCACATGTTGGGCAAGCCTGGAGTCGTCGGACGGAAGAGCACAATACTAAATTACTAACTGAGGTGCGCTTCCAAGATTCAGCAGGTCTTGGAGCGCTACTGTATTGACATCCACCATACAAGTAAAACAGCGTTATAAATATCTAAATAAGCACAGTAAAACCATACAGTGGGAAACTATGACTACAAAATATAGGACTATATGTACACTTCCGACGAAAAATGTAAACAACCCAGAAGGGAAAGGGGGAGGGGGAATGAAATTGGATTACATGAACTTGTATCCTATATGATGTTATTTCAGTGATTACATTATCGATAAAATTTACGAAGAACTTTGCAGTATGAGCCTACATATCAGTTACGACGTTGCACCACCTCTGTCTTCGATGCACGGCCTGGTTCGGTCGAGAAGGATGTCATTAGACCGTGATATCCTCTTCTGGGGTAAGCTGGTCCACAACTGTTGTAACTGTTCCTTGGTATCCTGGATACTGATACTGAGACGTCGTTGATATCCGAGCTAGTCCCATAAATGTTCTGTCGAGGACAATGGGTCCTGCTGGGGATTTCGCAAGCCAGGAGAGTATCTCAAAATAACGCAGACGGTTCGTGGTGACATGTGCAACGTGGACAAGCATCGTGCTGTTGAAAAACTACACTATGATGCTGTCACATGTGATGTAACACATGAGCACACAGGATGTCCGTGACGTACCGTTGCGCTGCCAGAGATCCCTCAATCACTACCAGCCGTGACCTAAAGTCGTACCCGATGGTTTCTCACACACGACGCAGGAGCTGCACAGCTGTGCCTCTCCAAACATTGGAACGATGGGATCTCTCCCCATGTCGCCGCCATGCTCACTGATGATGGTAATCCAGAGTAGTGCTGACCGCGATTCATCGCTGAACAAAATGCGACGCCACTCATAAAGCCCTCCACGCTTCCCTGTAGTCTCTGGTAATCCATCAAGGATGGTGGGACAGCAGCCGGACATGAAGTACTTCAATTACGACAAGAAAACCAACAGCTGTACTGGAATCAAACTTCGTTTATTCTTTTTAACAATGCTACAAGTTTCGACACCAAATGGCGTCATCTTGAGGCCCAAAGTGTAACCTGCCATCTACACTGAAGGGCAACGCCTATACAGGGTGTTACAAAAAGGTACGGCCAAACTTTCAGGAAACATTCCTCACACACAAAGAAAGAAAATATGTTATGTGGACATGTGTCCGGAAACGCTTACTTTCCATGTTAGAGCTCATTTCATTACTTCTCTTCAAATCACATTAATCATGGAATGGAAACACACAGCAACAGAACGTACCAGCGTGACTTCAAACACTTTGTTACAGGAAACGTTCAAAATGTCCTCCGTTAGCGAGGATACATGCATCCACCCTCCGTCGCATGGAATCCCTGATGCGCTGATGCAACCCTGGAGAATGGCGTATTGGATCACAGCCGTCCACAATACGAGCACGAAGAGTCTCTACATTTGGTACCGGGGTTGCGTAGACAAGAGCTTTCAAACGTCCCCATAAATGAAAGTCAAGAGGGTTGAGGTCAGGAGAGCGTGGAGGCCATGGAATTGGTCTGCCTCTATCAGTCCATCGGTCACCGAATCTGTTGTTGAGAAGCGTACGAGCACTTTGACTGAAATGTGCAGGAGCTCCATCGTGCATGAACCACATGTTGTGTCGTACTTGTAAAGGCACATGTTCTAGCAGCACAGGTAGAGTATCCCGTATGAAATCATGATAACGTGCTCCATTGAGCGTAGGTGGAAGAACATGGGGCCCAATCAAGACATCACCAACAATGCCTGCCCAAACGTTCACAGAATGTGTTGATGACGTGATTTCACAATTGCATGCGGTTTCTCGTCAGCCCACACATGTTGATTGCGAAAATTTACAATTTGATCACGTTGGAATGAAGCCTCATCCGTAAAGAGAACATTTGCACTTAAATGAGGATTGACGCATTGTTGGATGAACCATTCGCAGAAGTGTACCCGTGGAGGCCAATCAGCTGCTGATAGTGCCTGCACACACTGTACATGGTACGGAAACAACTGGTTCTCCCGTAGCACTCTCCATACAGTGACGTGGTCAACGTTACCTTGTACAGCAGCAACTTCTCTGATGCTGACATCAGGGTTATTGTCAACTGCACGAAGAATTGCCTCGTCCATTGCAGGTGTCCTCGTCGTTCTAGGTCTTCCCCAGTCGCGAGTCATAGGCTGGAATGTTCCGTGCTCCCTAAGACGCCGATCAATTACTTCGAACGTCTTCCTGTCGGGACACCTTCGTTCTGGAAATCTGTCTGGATACAAACGTACCGCGCCACGGCTATTGCCCCGTGCTAATCCATACATCAAATGGGCATCTGCCAACTCCGCATTTGTAAACATTGCACAGACTGCAAAACCACGTTCGTGATGAACACTAACCTGTTGATGCTACGCACTGATGTGCTTGATGCTAGTACTGTAGAGCAATGAGTCGCATGTCAACACAAGCACCGATGTCAACATTACCTTCCTTCAATTGGGCCAACTGGCGGTGAATCGAGGAAGTACAGTACATACTAACGAAACTAAAATGAGCTCTAACATGGAAATTAAGCGTTTCCGGACACATGTCCACATAACATCTTTTCTTTATTTGTGTGTGAGGAATGTTTCCTGAAAGTTTGGCCGTACCTTTTTGTAGCACCCTGTATAACACAAGATGAGTCTGGCACATTTGATAGATCGGTTACTGCTGCTACAATGGCAATTTATCAAGATTTAATTGAGTCTGGATAGTCGGCGCACGAGTGATGGGACACAGCATCTCCGAGGTAGCGATGAAGTCAGGATTTTCCTGTACGACCATTTCACGAGTGTACCGTGAATATCAGCAATACGGTAAAACATCAAATCTCCGACATCGCTGCGGCCGGAAAAAAATCCTGTAAGAACGGAACCTACGACGACTGAAGAAAATCGCTTCCGCAATTTGCAGCGGAGTTCAATGTTTGGCCATCAAAAAATGTCAGCGTATTATAGATATGGACTTTCGGAACGGAAGGCCAATTCGTGTACCCTTGATCACCGCACGACACAAAACTCTGCCCCTCACTGGGGCCAATAAACACCGACATTGGGCTGTTGATGACTGGAGACATGTTGCCTGGTCGCGCAAGTCTCGTTACGGATTCTATCGAGCGGATGGACGTGTACGGGTATGGAGAAAACCTCATGAATCCATGGACCCTGCATGTAAGCAGGAGACTGTTCAACCTGGTGGAGGGTGTGTAATGGTGTGGGGCGTGTGTAGCTGGACCTCTGATACATCTAGATATGACTCTAACAGGTGACATGTACGTAAGCATCCTGTCTAATCACCTGCATCCATTCATGTCCATTGTGCATTGCGAAAGACTTGGACAATTCCAGCAGCACAATGCGGCACCCCACATGTCCAAAATTGCTACAGAGTGGCTCTAGGAATACTCTTCAGAGTTTAAACACTTCCGCTGGTCACCAAACTCTCCAGACATGAACATTATTGAGCATATGTGAGATGCCTTGCAACGTGCTGCTCAGAAGAGTTCTCTACCCCCTCGTACTCTTACGGATTTATGGACATCCCTTCAGGATTCATGGTGTCAATTCCCTCCAGTACTACTACAGACATTAGTCGAGTCCATGCCACATCGTGATGTGGCACTTCTGCGTGCTCATGGGGGCCCTACACGATATTAGGTAGGTGTACCAATTTCTTTGCCTCTTCAGTGTACAACCGCAATGACAAAGACCAGCAAAGCATGTAAGCCAGTATGTGCAACGAACAGAGTCGTATGCAGTGGACTCAAAATTAACTGAATTCCATGCGTAGCATGTCAGAATAAACGACAATGGCTTCCAGTACAGCTGTTGGTTTTGTTATCGTAATTCAAGTACTTCTCTGTAGTGATACGACTTCAATCGCAGTCGTTTGTGTTGTGATGTTGGCCGCAGCCAATGCTTAGGACGTTAATCCCTAATTTGGCTGACGACACAGAGTATTTCAGTGAGTCCTTTACTTGCTCCTGGATGGCAATAGCAGATGTGAAGGGGCTACGATATATTTGATACACAACACGGAGATCCTCCTCTGTGGTGATCAGACGTGGTCGACAGTTTCTTAATGACAAGTAAGTCTGCCTTCACGTTCCCATGTAGTCCAACAAAGGCCATTCTGAATGTCCTAGAAATTTGGATGTTGCACGATTCGACCAGCTCGCGAAATGGAGGTCCACAATGAGGGCACTTTTGAACTCTTAGGGTGCTGATAACGCTGTCTCACACGACTATGCGACATTTCAGTGTCCTTCACCGTGATCACTCAACATCTGAAGCAGTTCACGCTTCTTATATAGCCTACGAGTCCTGGTAACAGCACTAACCACGAACAACACTAGTGCTCTCGGGTAACCTTCCTACCAGTGACAGGGTTGCAACTCCATACCCGCCAATGGTGAGTACGTGTACTAAGATACATCGACAGCCGACCATGTCTTCCGGATGTTCCCTTTTTTTCAGGCTATGTATATCGTTCACTATGCTACTGCAGAACATAACCGTTTTGGTAAAGCTCTTGTTGTGGTTTTATAGTGCTGAGCCGTGTTAATCGACGGCTAGTTTTATAGCTTCCACCAGAGAGCGCTAGCCGGCTGTAGTAACAGAGGTATCTGGGTTCCTCGACTAGGCCTGTGGAGAGAGCGAAGGTAGGTGGTTGGTCAACGTGCGGATGGAGTGGCGATATCTGAGGAAGCAGCCACTATGGAGACTACGCCAGAGCGGGAGGGCGTGCTGTAGTTGTCAACAAGGAGACAGCCTACCCGTCCACAGAGTCAATGCCACGCATAAGGGTACTCGTGAACTGCTTGTGTGTCCAGACTGGTTGAAGATGACCGTGTACAGCGATGCGGGAAGTTTACATCTTACATTATTTTGTGGCTGCACGGTCAGAGTGTGAGCGTTTGATGTGCGCCAGGATTCGTATCACACTTATTGCAGTAGAACGTGTCCTACTAAAATAGGTAACTGACTGAGCCATGCATAATTTTGGATTAAAGCTGCGTTTACTGACTACTATTCGTGAAACCACACAGTTTAATGGTTCGTCCTCAGTGGATTCCGAACTAGGTTGTTGTGGGTAGCTGATCGCGACAATTTTGCTTTAAAAAGGTTCGCCTCTGTACCACACATGAGATGTTCTTGAGAATAATACGTTGTTTGTGTTCTTGTTCACTATTATCTGGTCAGCTAAAATAGCGTTTATAAATCATTTTAATCTTTACTGTCTTCTTCTTTTGGGACTAAGTATGTCGTCTTGGGTGACTGGGCGACTCCTAGGACAGATCTGTTAAAATATGAATTTTATAATGCTCAAAAATTAACTGAATATTGTAATCACATCAGTTGCTCTGTAGAGAAAAATGGTATAAATCTGGACTATAAATTGACCTTATTTGCAAAAACGTGTGTCCCTGTTACTAGAAACGTAATCATTTCGTTCCTCCTTTCCAAAGTCGTATTGTTAATCGAAGACTAATTATAGGCAGTATAAAAGTTTATGCAATAATGCTAATGAGACGTGATATAAGAATAAATAAAATGCCTTTAGCACACAGAAACAATGATCAATTTCTTACGGTCAGTTGTATTATTTTTATACTTAAAAATTACTTAAAGAGTCACTCCTCCTTTATTGGAATGGCCGCTCTGTCATGCTTGATGGGTAATTTTACTTTCAGGATCTTGCAAGATTTGCCAAAAACACCAAAATAACAATTGTTCTCATTAATTTTAGAATAATTCGGTAACTCTGGTAGGATAACTAAAGAAAAGAAACAAAAAAACTGTGCATGTTGGCTTCCTAATTTCATTGAGTCAAGAAGTTAAATTCCAAGAAAAATAATGTTTATGATTTTGAGTGAACATACAGTCTCTTCACGACTAGTGACAGTATTCTTCAGCAAACGTTTTTTCAGGTGGAAAAATTAAAAGGTAAGATTTTACTATTTCTCGACCTAGTATTAAATACAAGCTCTGTGGTTAGTGGATATATCGAAGTCATGAAAGCGGCTAAGATAAGCAGTGCAGTATATCTGAAAAGTGATTAGGAAAAAGCTCCATTTTAGTACCCACTAAACTCTTCGGAATAATATGAATGCCTTAATAATAATTAAGTTTTAGACCACGATTAAACATTTCATATATCCAGAGTCATTACTAATACTGTTAGACATCAATTATCTGAGTGTGTGATATTAACTATTTCTTATTCGCGTCACCGATGGTGGTATTATCTAACAGGTCTGCTCCATAGGCGGTTCCCAAGCTGATTACTGTGATGCACAACGAAAACTAAGCAAACTGAACGATAGATACCACCCTTTTCCAAACTAAATTCTCCAGTCATATTGATTAAATTACCCGATACTCCAGTCTCAGTCACCTTCTTTAGTCATTTGTCCCAGAAGTTCGACCCCTGCGCCACGATGCTGGTGTCTCTGTTTTTCATTCCACAATCAGAGGTGAGACAGCGCACAGTGACCGCTAATGAAGTCGACTGAGTTGGGTGTAACGTTGTGTTTCTTAACAACTTTATCATTTTGAAGTTATTTTTGTTTATACAGACTTCTGCGTGCCAGCGTGACACGCCATGCGACCCACACCTGGCTTTGAGTGGCGTAATTCATCTTTTACAGAGCATAGCTGAAATACACTATGTGATCAAAAGTATCCGGACACCTGGCTGCAAATGATTTACAAGTTCGTGACACCCTCCATCGGTAACGCTGGAATTCAATGTGGTGCTGCCTACCCTTAGCCTTGATGACAGCTTCCTCTCTCGCAGGCATACGTTCAATCTGATGCTGGAAGGTTTCTTGGGGAATGGCAGCCCATTCTTCACGGAGTGCTGCACTGAGGTGGGGTATCGATGTCGGCCGGTGTGGCCTGGCACGAAGTCGGCGTTCCAAAACAACCCAAAGGTGTTCTGTAGGATTCATATGGTTCAATTGGCTCTGAGCACTATGGCACTTAACAGCTGAGGTCATCAGTCCCCTAGAACTTAGAACTACTTAAATCTAACTAACCTAATGACATCACACATATCCATGCCCGAAGCAGGATTCGAACCCGCGACCGTAGCGGTCGCGCAGTTCCAGACTGAAGCGCCTAGAACCGCTCGGCCACACCGCCCACCCTGTAGGATTCAGGTCAGGACTCTGTGCATGCCAGCCCGTTACAGGGATGTTATTTTCGTGTAACCACTCCGCCACAGGCCGTGCATTATAAACAGGTGCTCGATTGTGTTAAAAGATACAATCGCCATCCCCGAATCGCTCTTCAACAGTGGGAAGCAAGAAGGTGATTCAAACATCAATGTTAGCCTGTGCTGTGATAGTGCCACGCAAAACAACAAGGGGTGCAAGCCCCCTCCGTGAAAAACACGACCACACCATAACACCACCCACTCCGAATTTTACTGTTGGCACTACACACGCTGGCAGGTGACATTTACCGGGCATTCGAAATACCCACACTCTCCCATCGGATCGCCACATTGTGGACCGTGATTCGTTACTCCACACAACATTTTTCCACTGTTCAATCGTCCAATGTTTACGCTCCTTACACCAAACGAGGCGTCATTTGGCATTTGCCGAGCAGGGCCGCACTGATACGACTCTAGAACCGCATTCGGTGTTTCAATTCTCTGTCGTATGATCCAGATTTAGTTTTCTCATGATTACCCTACATTGCGTAAGGCAAATGGCGGGATGGTTCCTCCGAAAAGGACACGGGAGATTTTCTTCCCCATCCACATCCAATTCGTGCTCGTTATTGTTAGGACTTTGAACCCTAGTCTTCCTTCCTTCGAAATTAGTGCGTCTGTCGAAGAAAGCATATGAACATTCTCTGGAAGTTCTCCGAATCACCTTCCAAACTCAGCGTAATAGTTTCAGCAAGTAGAGGTAAAAAATTTCCCTCTTTTCGTGTGGAAATTCTGCCACATACAAATATGTTCAGCTACGAAATCCCCATAAGAATCTGTTAAGGACTTATGCAGGCTGTTTTAATTTGGAACAACTAAATATCCCGAAAAATATGCATATTATGGAAAAATGTTCCAGACGTAAAGTTAATACTGTCAATGCTAAAACTGGCTACCCCTAACCCACCCCCTTCCAACACCATGGGGAATCAGTTTTTTATTACAGGTTCGGATTCTAAGCTAAAAAATACCTAGGATATCTGAAACAACTTATTTACATTCATCGCAGATGGCTCTGTAATCGGCGCAAGAGTCACGGCGGTTGGACGGAAGAACACAACGAACTCAATCACCTTGATGGTGAGATTCGAGGACACTCCCCGAAATCAAGCATCCTGATGACGAGGGGGCTCACAGAGGAACAACCCCAAAGGGAACCATAAACTACGTTGCGTTAAATGTAGCTTATCTATCAGATTTTTGAATGTCTACACGTGAAAGTCTTACTGTACAATCAAATTTGCAAAACTAAATTAAATTTTTAATAATAAAACTGTTTGTGTCAGAAAAGTTTACGTTTTTCTCTAAAATGTAAATTAGAATCAAATGAGTCGGCTCTTAACTGCAAAAACCGGAAAAACTGAATTTTGTCGATCACAGCACCATGTCATGAATGAAGAAAAAATGTTTGTAGCAAACATAAAGTATTTTTTGTGCAGAATCCGAATCCGCAATAAAAATTGGGGGGGAGAGGGGGTTTCAATTTGAAAAAAAAAAAGTTGGCCGTCACGGTAGGGGGGGGGGGCATAGGATATGGCCAGTTTTAGAACAAACAGATATCCTCCTTGAAAATATTAACTGTTCATTCGGAACATTTTTTCCGTGCTATGCGGTTTCGATATGTTTAGTTTGTTCCAAGTTAAAATACCCTGTACTCTTCCTTAGAGGACAAAAATTAATTTGGTATTGGAAATTAATAATATCATCGAACACATATCACCAAGGCAAAAGTGATAGTTTTTAAGTACGAATTAAGATTTATTCTACCCCGTTGTATTTGCCACCCTTTAACTTCGACCCATAATAACACATCTAAAGAAATCAGCGAGCTATAACTGCGTAGACGAATTTTCAATGAAACCACAGTACGCTGAACAACTAATAATGTTAAATGGGGCGCTTGCTGTATAAGGAAAAGACGTCGAACGCAAAAAATAAAAAAAAAATATATGAAATTGTGTTTGAGATATTAACTGCCCTTCTAAAAAGGGAAATCGTAACTTTTACGTTGTTAAATCTGAAATGACTTTTGAGAACTCATTCTACTGGTACCTATCTTTTCACCGGCAGCTTAGGAGACTAACTGCTGGCGAAATACAACCATTCTGAAAAATGTGCGGGCCACAAACGAATAGGCTAAACGAGGCCCTACGTTTATCAGACAGAGAAGAACATTTCAGTTATTTAATGACTTCATGATATTTTATACCTTACGGTACTGGCAATGACACTGCTTTGCGTGTCTTTGTACCTTACACTGCTCTCATGTGATATAAAGTACGAGTTCTAAGAGCGTCAGCTTTACTGCAAGCCATCGAGTAAAACAGAAGTGACTTCTGGCGTTCACCAAGGTAGTGTTATAGGTCTTCTGCTGTTCCTTATCTGTATAAACGATTTAGGAGACTTTGGCCGTCTTAGGTTGTTTACAGATGATAGTGTCGTTTATCATCTAGTAAACTCATCAGAAGATCAAAACAAATTACAAAACGATTTAGAAAAGTTGTCTGAATGGTGCGTAAATTGGCAATTGACTCAAAATAATGAAAAGTACGACGTCATTCACATGAGTGGAGAAAGGAATCCGTTAAGCTTCGATTAAAAGTACGACGTCATTCACATGAGTGGAGAAAGGAATCCGTTAAACTTCGATTACACATTAAATCAGTCAAATCTAAAGGCCATAAATTCAACTAAATACATAGGCATTACAGTTACGAACAATTTAAATTAGAAAGAACACACAGAGAATGTTGTGGGGAAGGCGAACCAAAGACTGCGTTTTGTTGGCAGAACACTTAGAAGATGCTATAGATCTACTAAAGAGATTGCCCAGACTACGCTTGTTTGTCCTCTTTTGGAGTACTGCTGCACAGTGTGAGATCCTTTTCAGATAGGATTTACGGGGTGCATCGAGAAAGTTCAAAGAAGAGCAGCACGTTTTGTATTATCACGAAATAGGGGAGAGAGTGTCACTGGCATGATACAGTATTTGGGGTGGACACCACTAAAACGAAGGCGTTTTTCATTGCGGTAGAATCTTCCCACGAAATTTCAATACCAATTTTCTCCTCCGAATGCGAAAATATTTTGTTGACGCCGACCTACACATTAATAAAATAAGTGAAATCAGAGCTCGCACGGAAGGATATAGGTGTTCGTTCTTTCTGCGCGCTGTTCGAGATTAAAATAATTGAGAATTACTGTGAAGGTCGTTATTCTGATTTCGCCATACACAGCTATATCATTGTTCTTAGACTAATATTGCCGAAGGAAACTGAGTTTAGTAATTCTTGCAATTTATTGTGTTTTCTTGTGATCGTTTTGTTACGAACAGCATAATAGTTACGGGATACTTCCACTGTTTGGGTTACGGCGTTCTTGTGTGAAATCCCATGTTTTTATGAGTTTTTCCTACGTTGACTACAAATTCATTTATATTTTTACTTGTATTACATATGTTTTATGTCTTTGCGAGATTGGTTCTGTTAACCTTCAGTTCACGTAGTCGTCGAAATCAAAAACGCTTGTATGTTTGATAAACTAGAGCCTTCAGCTACTGACCATACATGCTCTAATTTTGTTTGTCATACCCATTTTACTTACACTTCCCAGTACAACGACGCATTCGAATATGCACTTCGGAACAGAAGATGCTAACTTTTCATAAATTTCACCACAAACCATTGTTTTCTATTTCTGTTACCTCGTTGCCTTTATATTCAGCTATCAGTATATTTATGCAGAATTGCGGATGGATCAGCTGCACAGTTATTTGCTATAAATTCAGGTACCATCTCGTTTCTAAATAAGACCGTTAGGACAGGTATCTGCATTGCCCATAACTAAACTGAACTCGGTTTCATACTTGCACAAATACACACTGATTAGCCAAAACATTACGTCCATTGCCCACCCCGACGTTGGATGCAGCCTGGCGGTGTTGCGGACACGTGACACGGTAACAAAAGTATGTAAGCGGAGCAGACATAGACGGGGATCACCCGGGCCAAGATATGGGCTGCAAATGGGGAAATCCACTGGCATAAGCGACTTTGACAAAGGGCAGATTATTTTTACGCAGAGTCTGTAAACGAATATCTCGAAAACAGCGAAGCTGGTCGAATGGTCACGTGGTACTGTCTTGAGCATTTACGGATATAGGTACAAGAACAGTTAAATTACCACTAGGCGCTAAATGGTCGGACGTCCACGGCTCTGCACAGACCGTGGGTTCGAAGGCTTGTCTGCTTTGTAAATTAGGATAGACGGTGATCTGCGCCATCTCTGCTGAAAGAGTACAACGCTGGTGCACGGACCAGTGTTTTGGAGCACAACGTTCACCGTACATCGCTGAACGTGGAGCCCTGCGACCACCCCGACGTGTTCACATACTGACCCAACGACAGTGTCAGTTACCATTGCAATGGGCACGGGGCCATCGGGATTTGACCGTCGATCAATGGAAACGGTCGGCTATTAGGGTGAATCACATTTTTCCTACACTAGGTCGCTTGTCGTCTACACAAGCGCAGCCATCTAGGTGAATGGCAGCTCGAAACGTGCAGCGCGCTATGGACGAAGGTTGGTGAGAGCACTATTATGCTATGGGAGACATTCTCCTACGCCTGTATGGGACCTAATGCAGTAATCTAAGACGCGCTGACAGCTGCGAACCACTTGCATCTCTTTATACTCGATGTCTTCCCCGACGGCGATGTCATCTTTCAGCAGTATAATTGTCCGTATCTCGGAGCCAGAACAGTACTACGGTGACTTGAATAGCCGTGTAGTGAACTCACGTTGATGTCCCGGCGACCAAAATTGCCTATCTAATGGAACCCAACTGGGTCGCTAAGGGGCGCAATCACCGCGTACGCAAATCAGTTGCCCGTTATTTACGCGAATTACATGACTTCTGCGTAGACATATAATGCCGCGTACCTTCACAAACCCAGCAATAAACTGTCGGATCCCTGATACGCAGAACCAGTGATGTATTTCGTTCCAAAGACGGACAAGCAAGCTATTTAGCAGATGGTTATAATATCTTGGCCAAATGGTGATCAGAGTCTAGATCCTGCAGTGTCAAGTAACGTAGCACATATCGCCAAAGTGTGATTATAGGATGTGTTGCTGTATCAGTATATGACCTCGGCTCATTAGGAGCAATTTCAACAGCAGTCAGAATACTGATTTTTCAGCAGTCATATGGGGCGAAGAATGGCCGAGCTTTCAAAAAACAGTGTCGGGTACAGTTTGCATCTGCGGCGTATGTCACTCATCGAAAATGTGATTGTGTTGTCAACTTGCTGATCAAAATTTTCCTGCAGTCATCCCGTCCTGTATCTTTCCTAAATCTTCTATTAATCCAACTTCGTACATCCACAGTTCATTCACCAGCCTCTGCGAGCATTTTTTTTTTTTTGTGTCTTTTAATTCATCAGTTGTTCTACCTCACATAGTGATTTCTCAATATGACCAATTTCAAGTTGTCCTCTGTTTCGGAGTCCACATTTATCTGTAGCTCCCCTCAAAACTAAATGTGTAACTCACCTTAAAGGTGAGCAGTCATATCACAGCTCGTATTCTACACAACCTTCTGGAAATGGATAACTTAACTAGTAGGTAAACACCACCCACGAGTTAGAAATTGGGCCTGGTCTTACTGTCCCATAGCTGCTTGCATGGCAGTATTAGTATCGATCAATGATCGTGGGTCTTGTGATCAGTATGTAGCAATACCTCCAGCCATTATTTACAGCAGGTGAATCACGGTGATGTTGCTGCTTCTTTATTCAAGTAGCTCCTCGTTTGGCGTCACGAGGCTGAGGAAACCATGTCCCAGACGTCCCTCCTCATAAAAACCGGAGCAGGTACTGGGAATCGCCCCCCGCCATGAACCATGGACCTTGCCGTTGGTGGGGAGGCTTGTGTGCCTCAGCGATACAGATAGCCGTACCGTAGGTGCAACCACAACGGAGGGGTATCGGTTGAGAGGCCAGAAAAACGTATGGTTCCTGAAGAGGGGCAGCAGCCTTTTCAGTAGTTGCAGGGGCAACAGTCTGGATGATTGACTGATCTGGCCTTGTAACATTAACCAAAACGGCCTTGCTGTTGTGGTATTGCGAACGGCTGAAAGCAAGGGGAAACTACAGCCGTGATTTTTCCCGAGGACATGCAGCTTTACTGTATGGTTAAATGATGGTGGCGTCCTCTTGGGTAAAATATTCAGGAGGTAAAATAGTCCCCCATTCGGATCTCCGGGCGAGGACTACTCAAGAGGACGTCGTTATCAGGAGAAAGAAAACTGGCGTTCTACGGATCGGAGCGTGGAATGTCAGATCCCTTAATCGGGCAGGTAGGTTAGAAAATTTGAAAAGGGAAATGGATAGGTTCAAGTTAGATATAGTGGGAATTAGTGAAGTTCGGTGGCAGGAGGAACAAGACTTTTGGTCAGGTGAATACAGGGTTATAAATACAACATCAAATAGGGGTGATGCAGGAGTTGGTTTAATAATGAATAAAAAAATAGGAGTGCGGGTAAGCTACTACAAACAGCATAGTGAACGCATTATTGTGGACAATTTAGACACGAAACCCACGCCAACTACAGTAGTACAAGTTTATATGCCAACTAGCTCTGCCGATGACGAAGAAATTGAGGAAATGTATGATGAAATAAAATAAATTATTCAGATAGTGAAGCGATTCGAAAATTTAATAGTCATGGGTGACTGGAATTCGACAGTAGGAAAAGGGAGAGAACGAAACGTAGTAGGTGACAATGGATTGGGGTTAAGAAATGAAAGAGGAAGCCGTCTGGTAGCATTTTGCACAGAGCACAACTTTATCATAGCTAACACTTGGTTCAAGAATCATAAAAGAAGATTATATACATGGAAGAAGCCAGGAGATACTGACAGGTTTCAGATAGATTATATAATGGTAAGACAGAGGTTTAGGAACCAGGTTTTAAATTGTAGGACATTTCCTGGGGCAGATGTGGACTCTGACCACAATCTATTAGTTATGAACTGTAGATTGAAACTGAAGAAACTGCAAAAAGGTGGGAATTTAAGGAGATGGGACCTGGATAAACGGACTATACCAGAGGTTGTACTGAGTTTCAGGGAGAGCATAAGGGAACAATTGACAGGAATGGGGGAAAGAAATACAGTAGAAGAAGAATGGGTAGCTTTGCGGGATGAAGTAATGAAGGCAGCAGAGGATCAAGTACGCAAAAAGACGTGGGCTAGTAGAAATCCTTGGGTAACAGAAGAAATATTGAATTTAATTCATGAAAGGAGAAAATATAAAAATGCAGTAAATGAAGCAACAAGAAGGAATACAAACGTCTCAAAAATGAGATCATCAGGAAGTGCAAAATGGCTAAGCAGGGATGGCTAGAGAACAAATGTAAGGATGTAGAGACTGATCTCGCTAGGGGTAAGATAGATACAGCCTACAGGAAAATTAAAGAGACCTTTGGAGAAAAGAGAACCACTTGTATGAATATCAAGAGCTCAGATGGAAACCCAGTTCCAAGCAAAGAAGGGAAAGCAGAAATGTGGAAGGAGTATATAGAGGGTCTATACAAGGGCGATGTACTTGAGGACAATATTATGGAAATGGAAGAGGATGTAGATGAAGATGAAATGGGAGATATGATACTGCGTGAAGAGTTTGACAGAGCACTGAAAGACCTGAGTCGAAACAAGGCCCCGGGAGTAGACAACATTCCATTAGAACTACTGACAGCCTTGGGAGAGCCAGTCCTGACAAAACTCTACCATCTGGTGAGCAAGATGTATGAGACAGGTGAAATACCCTCAGACTTCAAGAAGAATATAATAATTCCAATCCCAAAGAAAGCAGGTGTTGACAGATGTGAAAATTACCGAACTATCAGTTTAATAAGTCACAGCTGCAAAGTACTAACGCGAATTCTTTACAGACGAATGGAAAAACTGGTAGAAGCCGACCTCGTGGAAGATCAGTCTGGATTCCGTAAAAATATTGGAACACGTGAGGCAATACTGACCCTACGACTTATCTTAGAAGCTAGATTAAGGAAAGGCAAACCTACGTTTCCAGCATTTGTAGACTTAGAGAAAGCTTTTGGCAATGTTGACTGGAATACTCTCTTTCAAATTCTGAAGGTGGCAGGGGTAAAATACAGGGAGTGAAAGGTTATTTACAATTTGTACAGAAACCAGATGGCAGTTATAAGAGTCGAGGGACATGAAAGGGAAGCAGTGGTTGGGAAGGGAGTGAGACAGGGTTGTAGCCTCTCCCCGATGCTATTTAATCTGTATATTAAGCAAGCAGTGAAGTAAACATGGAGAAGAAGTAAAAACTTTGAGGTTCGCCGATGACATTGTAATTCTGTCAGAGACAGCAAAGGACTTGGAAGAGCAGTTGAACGGAATGGATAGTGCCTTGAAAGGAGGATATAAGATGAACATCAACAAAAGCAAAAACAAGGATAATGGAATGTAGTCGAATTAAGTCGGGTGATGCTGAGGGAATTAGATTAGGAAATGAGACACTTAAAGTAGTAAAGGAGTTTTGCTACTTGGGGAGCAAAATAACTGATGATGGTCTAAGTAGAGAGGATATAAAATGTAGACTGGCAATGGCAAGGAAAGCCTTTCTGAAGAAGAGAAATTTGTTAACATCGAGTATAGATTTCAATGTCAGGAATTCGTTTCTGAAAGTATTTGTATGGAGTGTGGCCATGTATGGGAGTGAAACGTGGACGATAAATAGTGTGGACAAGAAAAGAATAGAAGCTTTCGAAATATGGTGCTACAGAAGAATGCTGAAGATTAGATGGGTAGATCACATAACTAATGAGGAGGTATTGAATAGGATTGGGGAGAAGAGAAGTTTGTGGCACAACTTGACTAGAAGAAGGGATCGGCTGGTAGGACATGTTCTGGGGCATCAAGGGATCACCAATTTAGTATTGGTGGGCAGCGTGGAGGGTAAAAATCGTAGAGGGAGACCAAGAGATGAATACACCATGCAGATTCAGAAGGATGTAGGTTGCAGTAGGTACTGGGAGATGGAGAAGCTTGCACAGGATAGAGTAGCACGGAGAGCTGCATCAAACCAGTCTCAGGACTGAAGACCACAACAACAACAACTGGGAATCGAAACCGGGTCCTTTTGCATTGAAGGCAGTGATGCTATCTGTTCAACAATGAAGACGGTCAGCTTAACAAAGTATTCTTGTAATAAATCGGCGTCTAGCTTTTACCTGCTAGAGTCATGTGGTCGTTTCCCCTCCAAGACGCTTGAAGATTGTGACTGAACGCTGTACTCTCTGTGAAACGGAATTGGACCTTTTTGTCTATTTACTCGCTGACACTACATGGAAGATAGTCTTTACTTCAAGTCTATGTTCTGAAACAAGTTCATAATGATGTTAGTTCTCTGTACACCATGATGCGAGCAAACTTATAGACAGGTAAGATCATTAACCTCAACGTCATTTATATAAATTACGTATAGCAGCATCCCTAACAAATTATCTTAGGTGGTACCTTACCTTCGCTTTTTACGATACCCTTAAAGAGCGTAATACTGATTTCCTTTTGTTAGGTAGTCTTTAATTGAATCCCATATCTGTTCGGAAGTATGACAATTGTCCACTCCACAAAATCAGAACTGTGCCATGTATTCTGAGGATTATGATGATGAGATAGTTGCGTTATGCTCCTCTGATATCCAGAACATCAATCCAATGCGATCTGGAATTTCATCGAGAACCAGTTCAGACCCTTAGATTTCTCCAAGAAATCTTCAGGAGTTGCTTTACTTAAGAGTATGCTTTGAAGTCCCATGGTTGCTATCTTTGGATCTGTTCAATCAATGTAAGAACAAACTAGAACTGGTTTACCGACGATATATTACGTCAAGAATTTGGGGATGATATCACAACTTGTTACTCATCATGGTATCATAACACACTCTAAACCTCTATAGTGGTTATCTTGCTCGAAATTTTCTTTCAAATGGTAGACTCAGTCCGAGGAAAGGTACTTAAGTCGAAAAGAATTTAATTACTATATTTTATCGTAGGTATGATGTAAACTCAGCTATTTTTGATGGTACATAAGTTCAAAAATGGCTCTGAGCACCATGGGACCTAACATCTGAGGTCATCAGTCCCCTAGAACTTAGAACTACTTAAACCTAATTAACCTAAGGACATCACACACATCCATGCCCGAGGCTGGATTCGAACCTGCGACCGTAGCAGTCGCGCGGTTCCGGACTGAAGCACCCAGAACCGCTCGGCCATCGCGGCCGGCGGTACATAAGTATTCGCCATATATGTTACATTTTTCTCAACAGAGCTAATTAACATTACGTATTACTTTTATGATAAGCTTTCAAATTAATCTCGGAAAACAATTGACAATAACTCAGTTAAGAAAAAAGCAGCATCTACGCGGCGTCGTGGAGCTCGGTCGCCTCCCACGAAATAAAAGTAAACAAAAGACAATACCAATAACCCAATCCTTTGGAAGAAAACATCAAATATATCACTCAGTATTCCATTAAATGAAGTGTAGTCGAATTAGACATTATTTGTGACTGTGTCAACAGCAGGAGTACTAAAGCTAGTGTTAACGATTTTGTTACATTGCACTTTACAGAAAATGATGTACGGGTGCTTCACATTTAACAGACTTCTCCCGAATAAAACGCCTTAGGAAGTCCGTCTGCAGGTCTCTTCAGCCTCTAACTGTATGCATAGGAAAATAATAGTACTACGTAAGATTACAATGCAGCGAGAATACTCGTACACTGAAGTAACAAAGTAATGGGATAACGATGTGCACTTATATAGACGGCGGTAGTGTCTTGTACACAAGGTGTAAAAGGGCAGTGAACTCGTGGACTTATCATTTCTACTGAGGTGATTCATGTGAAAAAGTTTCCGACGTGATTATGGCTGCACGATGTGAGTTAACAGACTTTAAACATGAAATGTTCGTTGGAGCTAGACCCATGGGATATTCCATTTCGGAAATGATTAGGAAATTCATTATCCCGATATCCACAGTGTCAAGAGTGTGCTAAGAATACCAAATTTCAGATACTACCTCTCACCTCGGACAACGCAGTGGCCGACGGTCTTCATTTAACGACCGGGAGCAGTGGCATTTGTGTAGAGTTGTCAGCGCTAACAGACAAGCTACAGTGCGTGAAACAATCGCAAAAATCAATGTGAGAGAACATACCCATTTCAGCAGTGCGGCGAAATTTGGCGTTAATGGGCTATGGCACCGGACGACCGAAGCCAATGCCTTTGCTAACAGCACGACATCGCCTGCAGTGCCTCTCCTGGGCCCGTCACCATATTCTTTGGACCCTACACGATTGTAAAATCGTGGCCCAGTCAGATGAGTCCCGATTTCAGTAAGTAAGAGCTGATGGTAGGATTCGAGTGTTGCGGTGACCCCACGAATCCCTGGACCTAAGTTGTCAACAAGGCACTGTGCGAGCTAGTGGTGGCTAATTGTTTGTGCTGTGGTTACCTGGAATGGATGGGGCCTCTGGTCCAAATGAGTCGATCATTGATGTTTACATGGAATGGATGGGGTCCTCTGGTCCAACTGAGCCGCTCATTGACTGGAAATGGTTATCTTCGGCTACCTGGAGACTATTTACAGCCTTTCATGGGCTTCATGTTCCCAAACAACAATGGAATTTTTATGAAAGACAATGCGGCATGTGGTTAGGCCACAATTGGTCGCGACTGGTTTGAAGAACATTCTGGACAGTTCGAGCTAATGATCTGGTCACCCAGATCACCCTACATGAACCCCATTGAATATTTATGGGACGTAATCGAGAGGTGAGTTCGCGCACCGGCAACACTTCCATAATTGTGGACGGCTATAGGGGCAGCTTGGCTCAATATTCCAGCACTGCCCCAACGACTTGTTGAGTTCACACGGTGTCTAGTTTCTGCACTACGCCGGGCAAAAGGAGGTCCGACACGCTGTTGGGAGGTATCCCATGACGTTTGTCATCTCAATACAAGAATACCATGGAGCGACATTGGTAGCTTACCTTGTGTGGCACAGCACCAGGTAGAGCAGTGGGATTTATATCGAAGGAAAAGTATAATTCAGTTTTCCGTCTGGCCCTCAAGATTTATGTTTTCCGAAATCGCTCAACACGTATGTCGCAATGGTTCCCCTGAAAACCACGCGACCGACCCACCTTTAATCTGAGTTTTTTCTTCGTATCTGATAGCCTCGTCATCGACGGCACGTTAAACCTTCACGACCCTTTTTTTTTTTTTTCTACATCATTGTACATCAATATCATCAGTATTTTGCATTGGTCAATTTTCAGTCACGGAGAAAATGTGTTACGTAGTCACGAGCTGCTTTTCTCCCTCCCTGTAAGATGATGTCTGACGAAAAAAGCACTTCATGTGAAGGGTAATCCACTTGTTTCTGCAGCGTTATGAAAGCAAACATTTATTGAATTATCTAAACCATTAAGCAAACTATTTCACATTTATCTTCGCATATCGACAGAGATCGACGTCTTCAGAGTTGCTGACGTTGCGTTATTGCGTAATTGTGATGAAAGCGCCATAGAAATAGGAAGAGATCCATTGTCAGATCACCCTCCTTGGCTTCGCACGGGTAGGACTGAGTACCTACGATCGGACAGCGGAAAAATGCTCCTAGCGAAGCACAAAACATGCGAATATGTTCCCGTTTATTTAAAAGACTCTGACTGAAAAGTCGGGTACTGCCTCATTCTACCTTTCTTAGCATGTGAAAATATTCGCCGTTTTTTAACATGCAGCACACCTCAATCTCTCACAAGCTCTCCTGTAACTGGCTCACACCCACTATTTCATCGCCATAAGTCGTTCATCCCCATCCACCTCCAGTTCCCCTTTCTCACCCACTCATTCAGTTCAACTCATTGTCATTAACTCTTTATGTATCGCCGGCACGGTAGCTCAGCGTGTCGGCCAGTAAAAAAACAAAAAAAAAAAAACAAAAAAAAACATGAGACGTCCGCTCTGAACAAATAAAACGAAACGAACAAATTGAGATAAAAAAAAGAAAAAGTGGTAGCGTGTTTTCCTACCACGCAGCGGGTCGGGGTTTGATTCCCGGCCGGGTTGCAGATTTTTTTCCCCGTTTGCGGACAGGCTATTGTGTCGTCTTCATCATCTCACCATCACCGATGCGCAAATCGCCCACTGTGACGTCATCTGTAATGAGACTTCACCCCAGTGGCCGAACTTCCTGGGATGGGGCCTCCTAGCCAGCAACGCTACACGATTATTTTACTGTCTCGTATGTCATAGCCACAGTCCCCTTCGTTCTGTCCTACCACTTAAGTCTCGTCTCGCTATAACTGTCTACCTCTTGCTCTCTCTTGCTTCTAATATCTCATCCCTTCATTTCAATTGCTGCTGTCTACTCTCACTGTAATTATCTTTCTCTTCCTCGTTGTCATTACCATATACTCTGTCTCTGATTATGACTGGTACTGACCCGCTTCCAGTTTCTGTTTATTCCTACCCCTGCCCGCCCCCCCCCCCCCCCCACCACCAACTGCACTGTCTCCCTCACTCTTTTCCTAGCCCTCTCCTGCCCTGTCCTGTCACTATCAACCATGTTCCACTGCCACTGTGTCCCTCTCTTTCTGTCACACTGCCATCGTCTCCTTCGCTGTTTCCATAAGGCAATCGTTGTCTTCTATTCTCAATATTTATTACTTTTTCGTCTTGTTGCCACCGGTAGTGTTTTCTTACCTCTCATCAAAGAAAAGCGCGAATCTGTTCGCATGCCAAAATTTTTGTG
Organism: Schistocerca nitens; assembly: GCF_023898315.1. Lineage (NCBI taxonomy): Eukaryota > Metazoa > Arthropoda > Insecta > Orthoptera > Acrididae > Schistocerca > Schistocerca nitens. The sequence goes on from NC_064615.1 coordinate 832,655,725, forward strand.
AAAACTTGTAAAGGAGCTGAGGGATATAGAATGAGGCAACTGGTACCCCAATTCTCAGTCACAGTCTTTTAAATAAACAGGGACGTATTCCCCATTTTATGCTAAAATAGGAGTATTTTTCTACTGGTTCCCCGCTTTTCTCTGTTGCAGCAGGACATGTCATATACGGAAAGAAGCGTATTTGTCAGTAAAATTTAGATAGTTTACTTACGTGAAATTGAAATAACGCACAATAATTTTACTCCTCAGACCGGATTTGACGTGCAAAAACATTCTGCATGTGCTTCAGTACTAAAACATGCGGTTCCCAGATGATAACGGAGACACTTTCAGCATATTTCTCTGTACTACCTCACTTTACAAGCTACGTTTTCGCCTCACACTGGATTTTACGTCTGAATTTCACGTGTACAAGTAGGATAACTTTGAACCACTTTATCTCGGAAACAGATAAAAATCTGAAGAAAATTTTCAGGATCTTTCGAGATCTGTATCTTAGGAATATAACGTAAAAATTACGGCCATTTGCTGTACATAGCCGTCTCAGAATCCTCGGCTGGGTTTTGGTTCACAAAAGACAATTTTTTGAGGTATTTTACGATAGCACATAAAGATTTTTGAAAACGGAAAGACGATTCTTCTAGAAGTATGCTTAGAAAATATACCATTGATCTTTGACCAATTTGCTGCGGTTATTTATTGTTTAGATTTCGCCTCAAACCAGATTTTATATGTAGAAGCACGATAACTTTGAACCTCTGTATCTTGGAAACGGATGAAGATATCAAGAAAATTTTCGACGTTGTTCGAGATCGGTATCTTAGGAATATATCATAAAAATTAATTTCAGCCATTTGCTGTGCATAGTTGGTTTGGAATCCTCAGTTGAGTGTTCGTCCGCTTGTGACGGTGAAAATGTATGTAGTTAGAAAAGCTTTTTTGTGATTTTTCCGAGGAGCTGCAAATGAACGAATTGTTCCTCCATATGCCTCATCAAGCCCACCGCAAACCACATCAGGTGAAAAAAAAAACTACGATTTTCTCCATTTGTCTAAACAGGAGGAAGTGTGCAATATTCGTACTTTGACCCTGTACTCTAGGATAGTGACGCTAAGACAATGCTTCATTTGTGTATGTAAATGGTCCCTAATCTAAGGACTGTCCAAAACTCTTGACCCCACTATTTTATCACCAATAGTATCCGAGGTATGAGCACCGGTTTCTATACGCGGCGTTTTGGAACGTGTGAGGTACGCAGGCTGACGCATGCACACCGACATGCACAGGCCTTCCTCGTCAATCAGCGTATCAGTTAGTGAAAGCCGTATCAAAATCTTCAGTTTTCATTACGTTACATACTGTAGCTCTGAAATTTCCTGAGATTAGTCTTCATATGCAGTCAGAAAAACGCCGCGGGGTACTTTAATTCACAATACGTATACATAGAACTACAGATGACAATTTCAGAGATGTGGGTTGATATTTAATTTTATTTTTGTCACCACAGTAGAGACGTTGTCATACATACTGATGTAAATAATTTTATTGAAGCTTATTGAAACTGCGGTTAATAAAACTTTATTTTAATGAGCAGCTCTTGGTGGTTCTAAATACTTTTACAAATTATTGTGTGTTGTGGGGTACTACCTGCAAAAAACGAAAATCAGTTTTCAGAACTTTCTGCTAATAACATATACGGGAGCGACAATTAATTGCTTTGTCCGAATTACATCTGTGTACAGGCAATCATGACAGTTGAGTGAGTTCATTGGAAACGAAGCACTAGCGACAAGGAATCGGGATTTTTTCTCATCGAATAATCTTCCCTACTTCGTACATATGGTTTGTGTGAAGGGCAAATACAATCATCACGTTCTTCATAATTTTTCACAGTTTTCTACAGATTTGTGTCACAAGTGAGTTGTCAAAAGATCTACGATAGCTTGAATGTTATCTGCTGCAGATGGACCAAAAAATTGGCTCGGTAGTCATCAAAGGACGTGCTCCTTATTCACGTCGGCCAGCAGTGTATTGAATGCGCTGGCCATGATGCATACAGCGGCGAATAATCGATTGCACTAAGCACGCAAATTTGTGCTAATCGTTCGAGTCTGCTTGTAATATAATTTTTATTTCCAGATAACGAGTAAATTCACCCTACTTCGCCTTCTTAAATTTGAAATTGCTTTTAGACAGGGAGCATTTTGGTAACTGAATGATTCCTTTGGCTGCACATGTATACTTGGTTCTTAGGCCTCTTCTACCACACTTGCTGTCTTGCCAGCTACGTCTTCACAGAAGAAGACATTTCAATAAAATAATCCTACCACCCTGTTTCAGCCGGCCGCTGTGGCTGACCGGTTCTAGGCGCTTCAGTCCGGAACCGCGCTGCTGCTACGGTCGCAGGTTCAAATCCTGCTTCGGACATGGATGTGTGTGTTGTCCTTAGGTTAGTTAGGTTTAAGTAGTTCTAAGTCAAGGGGACTGATGACCTCAGATGTTAAGTCCTATAGTGCTTAGAGCCATTTGAACCCTGTTTCAGTCACCATTAATTAACAATTAGTATAACTCGTTTCGGCAGCACGGTGACATCTTCTTATGACTTGTTTGCACTTTACATTAACATTTCAAAATTTTCAAATTTATACAGTAATTTGTGTTGGCTGTTATTTTCTCTGAAGGGGACATATAACATGGTCGAACTACCACTAGCTACAAATAAATATACACAAAAAGTTTGGTTTTTAAGCAAATTTTTGAATACCTTACGTTAAATAAAAGAATTATTTTTTGTTGTTGAATAACATTGTCCTATACCGAATACTATGAACAGTACGTCTTACTCATGCGCATAACTCTCGAAGAACGGATTGTAATGACAAAAATCCTGGATGACAATGAATGGTTCGTGGATGAACAGTTGTTTGTTTTTTTTTAGTTGATGTTCTGAAATAGTCATAACGGCTCCCAAGTACGAAATATTTGATATATACACTATCTGGGAAAAGTATCCGGACACTTCCATAAAATGTGGAATTGAACGCTAGATGTCACGAGAGGCAGACTCGACACTGTAATAGGAGGCGGGGAGTATTGTGTAGAAAAGCAGCAACAGTAGAGCAAGCGGGTCAGATAATGTCACTGACTTCGAACGTGGACTAATCGTTGGATGTCACCTGTGCAGCAAATCCTTCAGGGATATTTCAGTCTTTCTATAGCTGCCCACGTAGACTGCTGGTGATGTGGCTGTGAAGTGGAAACACGAAGGAACATTCACTGAATGCGCTGGCCATGATGCACACAGCGACGAATAACCGATTGAATTAAGCTCGCAAATTCGAGTCTGGTTGTATATAATTTTCACTTCCAAATGATACTACTGCGTCAGCTTGAGTTGTACCTTGCTGTCTCTAAAGCGTTACGTTTCCGAAGATTCTGCACTCCCAAATTCCCTTAGCGTGATAATCAGCTTTGTCGACTACCACGTTCTGATTTCCTGGTTTCACGACTGGGCGGGCGAGGTCTTATCTGCCTTCATAAGGCCGCACTCTGCTGGTATTTCTGCAAGGACGTGGAACGAGAGCAGAGCTTTCATGCTGAGACAAGCTTCTGCACATAAGCCTCTGCTAATCCGACCTATGACCTCACTCCTAAATGTACTCGGTGGGGACTTACCTCACAGCACTGGCAGAAATTACTTTTAATTGCCCAGAGAGTAGATTAATCCGTCAATGTAGTGCTCCCACGTAACTTCATGCTTACTGGACTGCTCTATGAGGGCTGCGACTCTATACAGTATTTCTTGTAATGTCACTTTTGTTGTTTACATACTATTTTGCTTGGTCGCACTTAAGGGCGATTTAGGAGACTGTTACGTCTGATGATCCAATTTTTAAGGCTTTCCAGTTAATCATAAATAATGCACTTAAATGCAGCATATGTAATAAACAAATACACTACTGGCCATTAAAATTGCTACACCACGAAGATGACGTGCTACAGACGCGAAATTTAACCGACAGGAAGAAGATGCTGTGATATGCAAATGATTAGCTTTTCGGAGCATTCACACAAGGTTGGCGCCGGTGGCGACACCTACAACGTGCTGACATGAGGAAAGTTTCCAACCGATTTCTCGTACACAAACAACAGTTGACCGGCGTTGCCTGGTGAAACGTTGTTGTGATGCCTCTTGTAAGGAGGAAAAATGCGTACCATCACGTTTCCGACTTTGATAAAGGTCGGATTGTAGCCTATCGCGATTGCGGTTTATCGTATCGAGACATTGCTGCTCGCGTTGGTCGAGATCCAATGACTGTTAGCACAATATGGAATCGGTTGGTTCAGGAGGGTAATACGGATGGCCGTGCTAGATCCCAACGGCCTCGTATCACTAGCAGTAGAGATGACAGGCATCTTATCCGCATGGCTGTAACGGATCGTGCAGCTACGTCTCGATCTCTGAGTCAACAGATGGGGACGTTTGCAAGACAGCACCCATCTGCACGAGCAGTTCGACGACGTTTGCAGCAGCATGGACTATCACCTCGGAGACCATGGCTGCGGTTACCCTTGACGCTGCATCACAGACAGGAGCGCCTGCGATGGTGTACTCAACGACGAACCTGGGTACACGAATGGCAAAACGTCATTTTTTCGGATGAATCCAAGTTCTGTTTACAGCATCATGATGGTCAGATCCGTGTTTGGCGACATCGCGGTGAACGCACATTGGCACATTGGCGTATCACCCGGCGTGATGGTATGGGGTGCCGTTGGTTACACGTCTCGGTTACCTCTTGTTCACATTGACGGCACTTTGATCAGTGGACGTTACATTTCAGATGTGTTACGACCCTTGGCTCTACCCTTCATTCGACCCCTGCGAAACCCTACATTTCAGCACGATAATGTACGACCTCATGTTGCAGGTCCTGTACTGGCCTTTCTGGATACAGAAAAGTTCGACTGCTGCCCTGGCCAGCACATTCTCCAGATCTCCCAGCAATTGAAAACGTCTGGTCAATGGTGACCGAGCAACTGGCTCCTTACAATACGCCAGTCACTACTCTTGATGAACTGTGGTATCGTGTTGAAGCTGCACGGGCAGCTGTACCTGTACACGCCATCCAAGCTCAGTTTGACTCAATGCCCAGGCGTATCAAGGCCGTTATTACGGCCAGAGGTGGTTGTTCTGGGTACTGATTTCTCAGAATCTATTTACCCAAATTGCGTGAAAATGTAATCACATGTCAGTTCTAGTATAATATATTTGTCCAATGAGTACCCGTTTATCATCTGCATTTCTTCTTGGTGTAGCAATTTTAATGGCCAGTAGTGTATGACTGGATTACACGTGTCAGTTGTAGGAATGTAATTAGAATACATTAATGTAATTAGAGCACATTATCTATTTTGAGACCCGACTCCGACACCGTTTGTGCGGTGGCGCTCGACACGGAGATAAGCCTGTTCGAACCCTGGTGGTGAAAATTTTCACTGCCAGTATCTGGCCTTCAGGGAAAGAAGAGGGAGTGGCCAGTGTTCGCACCAATGTCCTGGGTTAACTTCCAAATCCATTCACAGTCTCTCATAACGTTTGGGTATGTAACACTGTTAATGGTGATCCATCCGATGGATGGGCACATTGAGCCCCTTGGTGCTATTCGAGAGGAGCAAGCTACGTGCCGGTACCGGTTTTCACCTTGGTCCTTTCATTCACCCATAACAACACACACCCGACGGTGTACTGTACGAGCACTCATCACAATCATCGACACGATAGGAATACGCACTTGACGCTTCGTAACAGGTTTGAGGAAGGCAATGACAAACCACCCTGTCCAGGACGGCAACACAGGGTTACTGGACCTGCTTCCCAACACTCATTCACTCACTATTGTGGACGTAGGGTGGAAGCGCCACTGTAAGACTAATCCACTGTCAGCTGCTGCAGTCAGCAGACGCCTTGGGCCTGTCTGATTTCTTCAGCCACACAACGACAATAGTAGTCTGGGGAAAGGTCTCTAGTCTGTGTTGTGAGACACTTTCTCTTGAGGCTCCCTCGTACAGACCATAACAAAGTATTTCATCAGAATACAATCAAGAAGAGGAATTCGACTAGAGCACCATTAGGGCTAAAATTGTCTCCTGCTGTCTAAAATACACTGCCAGAAGTGGAACAGAATAGTACCCAGTACGCAAAGTGATTCTGCACTTTTCACGGATTTTTTAGCTTTTTTTTTCAACACTGAAACTGTAATAGCGCAGCAGCATCCCCATATGAGCTGGTACTAGTACTTCTTAGGCGATATAAGATTTTAGATATTCGATTTTGAACACGAATGCTGAGAAATACCAAAATTTATAGAATGTGGCTTTATGTCAAGTGTGATTATATTACAAAATAAATAATCAACATTTCATTGAATACGGAACAACGTGATAAATGACTCTGCAAGAAAACAGTGCATAAATTGTAGTTTCTAACTATAACAATGAATCGTAACTACTAAAATTACACTGTATTGTTTAGTATGCTGAGCACTGTGGTTTCACAATGCAGCCTACGAAACTCGCCGATAAATGATTGCTCAAATATCGTAATCTCCGGATGGTGCCAGGTTCTATTTTTGAACCTTTCACTTGGATGCCTGCTTTTGTGGACTCCAGTCATTATAGATTACTAGAATGAATGAAAAGCATGTGTATCTTCAGTGATTTTTAGTTAGTTGAACCGTATGATTACGGCAATGTCTTGGAGCAAATTTGCCGTAAATTCTTATGGAAGCGTTCTACATTCTGTTCCTGTAAGACAACGCTTGTTTCATAAATCGGACTCAGCAGCGTTTTCCTTTACATTATGATCACGGGAGATTTTTATGCAAACGTAGGGAAAAAAAAATAAAAAAAATATTCTTTGGAAAATTTTGAGTATATCAGAAATGACAAGAGTTCGTGAGCTAGTAGAATTTGCAGGTAAACAAAAAATTTTTAAAAAATTAAACTGTTTCTCCTCACAACACTTCAACTGGAACAAAAAGAAATAAAAATGTAAGAAATTTTGAAAATTGGAAATTTGTGTTAAGATCTTATGGGTCCAAATTGCTGGGGTCATCGGTCCCTAAGCTTACACACTATTTAATCTAACTTAAACTAACTTACGCTAAGAACGACACACACACCCATGCCCGAGGGAGGAATCGAACTTCTGACGGGGCGAGCCACGCGGACCGTGACAAGACGCCTCAGACCGCGCGGCTGAGAACTTTTATCAAACAATAATCAATTTGGACAGCATGTGACTGTCCCAAATCGTTCCAGGTCTTGTAATAAGCAAAGTAAAGATACAACGATCAGCCAAAAGATTATTACTACTGCCCACCGTAACGATGGATGTCGCGTGGTGGCATTTCGGGCTGGTGGCGCGCTAACAAAAGAATGTAAGCGGATCAGACACGGACTGGGGTCACCCTAGCGATGATATGGGCTGTAAATGGGGAAATCCATTGAGATAAGCCACTTTGACAAGGGGCAGATTATTATTACGCAGAGCCTGTGAACGAGTATCTCGAAAACGGCGAAGCTGGTCGAACGTTCAGGTGCTACTGTCGCGAGCGTCTATTGAAAGGGGTAGAAGGACAGTGAAAGTACCAATAGGCGCTAAATGGTCGGACGTCCACAACTCTTCTTCAAACGTGGGGTTCTAAGGCTTGGCTGCCTTGTAAAGTAGGACAGATGGTGATCTGCGGCATCTCTGCCTAAAGAGCACAATGCTGGTGGACGCTCAATTCTTTCGGAGCACACCATTAATCGTACTTTGTTAAACATGGAGCTCCGCATCACACCGTCCCCACGTGTTCACAGATTGACCCAACGACAACTTCAGTCATGATTGCAGTGGGCACGGGACCATCGTGATTCGACCGTTTATCAACGCAAACATGTTGGCTCTTAGGGCGAATCACAATTTTGCCATACTAGGCCGATAGTCGTCTCCACAAATGCCGTCATCGAGGTGAACGGCGACTCGAAAAGGGCAGCGCGCCATGGACGCATGGTAATGGGAGCAGTGTTATACTATGGGAGACATTCTCCTGCCCTTGCTTGGGACCTGTGGTTGTAATCGAAGACACGCTAACAACTGTGAATCACTTGCATCCCTTCATCCTCTGATGTCATCCCAGACGGCGTCGTCATCTTTAAACAGTTTAACTGTCCGTGTCTCGGAGCCAGAATCGTGCTACAGTCACTTGAGGAGCATTATAGTAAATTCATGTTCATGTCTCGGCGACCAAATTCGCCTGATGTAAATCCTATGGAACCCGTCTGGGTCGCTTTCGGGCGCCGTCACCGCGTACGTACACTACTGGCCATTAAAATTGCTACGCCACGAAGATGACGTGCTACAGACGCGAAATTTAACCGACAGGAAGAAGTGCTGTGATATGCAAATGATTAGCTTTTCAGAACATTCGCACAAGGCTGGCGCCGGTGGCGACACCTACAACGTGCTGACATGAGAAAAGTTTCCAACCGATTTCTCATACACAAAAAGCAGTTGACCGGCGTTGCCTGGTGAAACGTTGTTGTGATGCCTCGTGTAAGGAGGAGGATAGCGTACCACCACGTTTCCAACTTTGATAAAGGGCGGATTGCAGCCTATCGCGATTGCGGTTTATTGTATCGCGACATTGCTACTCGCGTTAGTCGAGATCCAATGACTGTTAGCACAATATGGAATCGGTGGGTTCAGTAGGGTAATACGGAACGCCGTACTGGATCCCAACGGCCTCGTATCACTAGCAGTCGAGATGACAGGCATCTTATCTGCATGGCTGTAATGGATATGCAGCCACGTCTCGATCCCTGAGCCAACAGATGGGGACGGTTGCAAGAAAACAACCATTTGCACGAACAGTTCGACGACGTTTGCAGCAGCATGGACTATCAGCTCGGAGACCATGGCTGCGGTTACCCTTGACGCTTGTAACCTCCCCACAAAAAATATTAAAATGACAATACTTATTAGAAATGGAGCCAAGTGTAGCCTCCCGCAAAATATTAATGACAAAGACAATTAAATAAAAGCTCGCTATCTGACTCAAGTGCAAGTTCCCATAAAATAATGAACGAGAATCCCATGACAATGAAACTACAGTGATACTCAAAAATCAATTTAACCGAAATGTCGGTCTTTGCCCTGTGCGAATTCAGAATAAATTTCTTACCTTATTAAAACTGCATGTCAAAATTCTGCTCTTATTGTTGGCTGCGGCTTGGAGGAAAAACATTGCAATTGCCTTTTTTTTTTTTTTTTTTTTTTTTTTTTTTTTTTTTTTTTTAAAAAAAATTTGTTAAAGGGAAATGGAGGGAATTTGAATGATTGTTTGTAAATTTGTTTTTAAATCCAAATTATTATTGGGGGCGATTTTTGAAAGTTAAATTACAATGACTGTTCGTTACATTATCTGATGAGCGCAAAGCTGCATGATTATTTATTTAAATAAATTATACCTCGTCCTGAATCTCGACCATTGCGATGCCGACGCCCGCCGACTGCTCTCCGCTACTGCTAGCAACCGACTCCAAGCACTACTGAGGACTGACTACTGCAGACTGACTGACTGACTGCTACTGCGAGTCGAGCGCAACTGCTCTGGTCAGAGATTCTACAATGTCTCAGCATCGCTGCCGCACAACATACGTGTTTCATAACCCTCCACTGGGGGGGGCAAAAATTTGGCAGCGATGGTGAGTCATTTGGACTTGCCATCGTAACAAATTTTTCCTTTAATTAATTAACATTTACAAAATATTTGGATGTAATACATGAATTAAATGTTGTGCGCATGCACCAATTACAAAACATTACAGACAAGACAAAATATAAGTACAAAACAAATCAGGAAAAATGTATATACAAATTATTTGACAGATAATAAAATGCACACACACTGAAAAATTCTTTAGCAGTTTCATAACAGGCAAAAAAAATCATGTTGACAAGTGTCATGAGTGCACATGCACTGCAGTGGAGAACATATCAGTAAAAAAACGAAATGTATATACAATGAGTAACAAGTGACATAAATCATAAAAGGTATACAGAATGAACACAAATCATATCGTAAATTGGGAAGAGTGCAGAGGCACTGGAGTTCAGTTGAAAACATATTCACATAAGTGCACATGCACTGAAAAGCTTTTGAACATTTTCATAACAAATAAACACAAGGGTAAATAATCATCAAATCACAAAAAGTATATACAATAGAGATGACAAGAGTGCACACATACTGCACTTCAAAACAAATCGAAAATGTCTTTAGTATTTTGACAACAAATGGCAAAAATCATGTCGACAAGTGACACAAGTGTACTCGCACTAGAGTTCAACAGATCGAGAAAAAATGTATATGCCATGAACATAAATGGTGTTAGTAAAAAAATGATTTTCACTATTAGGATAGGAAAGGAAGGATTGCATCATGGTTGTAGCACTTTAGTTTGCACATAGCTGCACTGAAAGTCCATATCTTTCCACAGAATCACAACTAAGTGATACAATCTGCAGTTCCGTTCCCAGAAGTATTTATCAGCTTATCAAGACAGTGAAACGTCGTAGTAGTATTCCATACTATCATTTGGCAGTATACCAGGTACACCAAACAGTGGGACCAGAATAACGTCTTCATCGCTTACAGTGGTGGACAGCATGTCGTGTCAACACCACGCTCTTAAGAGGCGGCACACAGTGCTCCATAACAAAGTCTTGATTAGTGATTACATAAGTAGTTTCTTCGCCTACAGTGGTGGACAGCATGTCGTGTCAACACCACGCTTTTAAGAGGCGGCACACCAACGTAGAATTAGTGCAAAAACCAAATATAGTGCTCCATGATAATGAGGATGGACAAGACAAATGGATGTTACAATAATTTCAGGTAGTTAGGTCAGAAGGTGAAGGACATTAACTAACAGACAAGCCTTAATAGGTGATTACATAAGTAGTATGCAGCATACATAGCTCAGTTATTGAACATTTCTGTACCATGAATGTAGTATTACAGAAAAATGTTCATTAATTAATTTACAGACAAGAGTGGCAATCAATGGCCATCAAGTATTGAGTATTACAAAACATCTTTCCTCATTCAAATGACATATTTACAAGTAACTATTAACACTCAGTGGCCTAGCAACTTTCGATTAGTACAAAATATTTATCATCATTCAGTATTAATATGGGAAGTCATCATTGAAAACACTAACAAAACGTTAAGTTACATTAATTATTGGCACTCAGTGGCCAGCAAGTATTGAATAGTATAAAACATTATTCATCATTCAGTATTCTTCATATCATTAAGAAATCATTATTAAAAATCAGTTAATTACAGTCATAGCCTTAATAATCATGGGCATAATAAGTAATTACATTAATTATGGGCACTCAGTGGCCAGCAAGTATTGAATAGTATATAACATTATTCATCATTCAGTATTATTCATATCATTAAGAAATCATTATTAAAAATCAGTTAATTACAGTCATAGCCTTAATAATCATGGGCATAATAAGTAATTACATTAATTATGGGCACTCAGTGGCCAGCAAGTATTGAATAGTACAAAACATTAGTAGCATTAATAAGCATGGGCATAATAAGTTACATTAATTATGGGCACTCAGTGGCCAGCAAGTATTGAATAGTACAAAACATTAGTAGCATTAATAAGCATGGGCATAATAAGTACTCTCATTACAATAGATAGTGGCAATTATGTTTTGGTATCATTAAGAAGTCATTATTCAAGTGACATACTATTCAGAGCTGATCAGTGTTATTCAGAATTATCATAAACTAGTGACATTATCTGGGACTGTTAATACATTTTGTTTTTTCTGCTAGCAATGCATTGCTTTGGGTAATTATAAGGGAAAGCAAGAAGAAATAAGAGAAAAAATTGCTTCTAGGTTGTTCCTATAAATGAAAAGATTGTGTAACGTCATTCGTCATGAGTCAGCTGTAGCAAGGTTATCACATTTATAAATGATAGACACAAGTGGGTAAAAAAAAAATGCAAGTACTAGGACAGGTATAATAGGTAACAAGTTTAGTAAGTATCATAAAAAGCGTCTCCTGAAAGAAAAATACAAAATGGATTATTGAGCTGAAAGAAGAAACGCAGACTATGCTGAAAAGTAGTGAACTTCGAATTAACAGGTAGTGAAATGTGTATAAAAAATATGTGTTCCATAGCTGTCCTTTCCAAAACCTTCAATCATCCTACTACGCAATATAACACCTGCTGTCAAAGTAAACTGCAACAAATACTTAAATAACTACATAGCATAAATACATAACTTCAACATTATCCTCATCTGTAAAGAAAAAACTTCATTATCCATATTATCATAACTTCATTATCATCACCTGTAAAGAAAAGCTTCATTATTCATAGTACCATATTCTTCATCATTATTCTTCATCAGCATTAATTATCATCTGTAAAAAAATCACTTCATTACTCATTACACAACTATTCCTTATCTCTAGCATATTTCATCACTTAAAACTAAAATGTGTAGTTCTGTCTGACAGCTTGCATCAATCGCTTTGTATTCTGAAAGAAAAAATTAGTTAAGACTGCTATTCTGCGATGTGTATAGTATATTCTTGTTAATGCTTGTTAATTCTGATCCATTTACTCGTCCTCATTAGTTTATTGCATCTTCTTTCGTTTATTCCGTAGGTAAAATTCCCATTTCTGTTTAATTTATTTCCTTAACGCATCATTTCTTTCTGAAATTGATGAACAAAGATTAATGTCTTGCATTTAAATCATATACCCATTAAATAGTGACTGGTTAATGGTGACTCAATTAAGCATACAACATAACATGACAGAAAACGTAATATCTCAAAGCACAGACAGTGTTTAAAGGCAAAAAGTGTACAGAGAATATCACAATGCAGCAGCAAAAAATGAAAATGTAAAACAGTCACGATGTTGAGATATCATAGGGCAAAAATGTCAAAGTCAACTTGTGTGTGTTATACCTTAGCTATTTCATAATGTATACAAACAAAACAGGAAAACAATCATACGCAAAAAAATGAAAAATGTGCACAGTCTGATGTGTAACGACAAGAAAAGCGACCTGCTAACCTTACCTTGCCGGGCACTTGCCAAGAAAAAATACGATAGTCATCAATAATTGTTCACATAAATATCTGGAAAATGTATTACAGTGTGATAACTCATTATGTATGTTCATTCAATAAACGCTTTAACATTGGAGATATGGTGATTGCCTTTCGATTTTCTAGTTCTCAGAGTTTCGACGTGTACAACATTGGGGTGAGGAATGCTACGAATCCGATATGGACCTGCGTACAGAAGTTCAAATTTACTGCACTTACCTTTTAATTTGCTGGATAAATAGTGTGTTCGTACTAATATCTTCTGTCCAACGTGAAAGTCTCGGCGTCTACAAACCTGTTTTTGCTGTCTTCTCCGGCGCTCTGCGGCACGTTTGATGTTGTTCAGCGCAATGTCAATTATTTCGTGGTGTCGTAATCGACGAGATGTAGGAAATGTTACTAATTCTTTAATTTTGTTTGGTGGTTCAACGTTTTTCAGTATAACATACGGAGATAGCACAGTGGATTCATTTGGAATGGAATTAATTACATCTTGGAATGAGTGTATGTGTGTGTCCCAATTAACATGTCTTTTGTGGCAGTATATTCTACACAGTTTACCAATTTCTTTCATTAATCGTTCACAAGGGTTCGAGGAAGCGTGGTACTTGGATATATAAATCGGAGAAATGTTTCTAGCTCGTAACATGCGTGTCCATATGACAGAACGAAATTGTGATCCATTGTCAGAAATTACTTTCATCACATGTCCTACATGAAATAAGAAATGCTTTACAAATGCTTTCGAAACAGTTTTGGCAGTAGCTTTACGTAACGGAGTGAAAGTAACAAATTTTGAAGTGAGTTCAACAGCGACAAAGATGTAGCAAAAACCTCTGTTAGTTCTCGGAATTGGACCAAAAATGTCTACTGCGGCCATATGTCTTAATTTAACAGGTATAATGGGATATAATGGAGGAATGTGTGAAGTGGTGTCTGACTTAGCTTTCTGGCAAATTTTACATGACGCTAAAACTCGTCGTATACGTTTTTCCATGTTTGAAAAATAACAGTTCTGTCTCAATATAAGAAAACATTTTCTTGCTCCGTAATGTGCGTAGCTTAAATGCGTGTACCAAATTAATTTGTTAACCAGTTCGTCAGGAATGCATAATAACCAATTGTTGCTGTCTGGATGAGAGCGGCGAAACAGAATGTCATTGCGTACAGTGTAGTGGTTCCTAATCGTAACATTATTCTTATCTTGCCAAAGGTGTTTAATTTCTTTCCATACATTGTCTTTACTTTGCTCTCGTGCTATGTCCTGTAATGACGATGAGATAAAATTTTCAAATGCAACTTGCTGAATGTACATGACGCTGAAATTTGCTTTGCAGAAGTTGGTTGCTACGTCTTGCTGATTGTTGATGAGAGAACGAGACAGTGCGTCTGCTATAACATTTTGTGTGCCGGGAATGTGAACAATCGTAAAATTAAATTCCTGTAAATAAAGTTTCCATCTACTTAATCTATCATGAGTAAATTTAGCCGAAAGTAAGAATTGTATAGCTCTGTGATCTGTGTAAACGGTGGTGTGTCTGCCATAAAGAAAATGCCTAAATCTCGTAAAAGCCCATACAACACATAATGTTTCTAGTTCAGTAACGGAATAATTTCGTTCAGCAGGTGACAAAATGCGGCTTGCAAATGCGATGTTTTTAATTACTATTGAGCCATCTTCTTCAATTTCCTGAAAAATATGTACGCCTAAAGCTGTGTTGGAACTGTCGGTGGCAATAGAAAAATTTCGAGTAAGATCTGGGTGCGATAAAAGTGGTGCATTCAACAAAGCATATTTCAAATAACATTCTCGTGAACAAAATTCTGCGTGTCAATAAGTATTGCTTACGTTACTGGAATAGGCTACCTGTACTGTGTCTCGTCAAATTCTGTCATACGTGCTGTTATTTACGGGACGATGCTGTGGTATTTTGACCATTTGAACTGTACTATTATTTCTTCCTGACATCTTACGCTATGGATGACACCTATTGTCTGTTTCATTCGTTATAATATGTTGTTGCTGATGTTCTTGCTGCTGAAAGGATCGACTGTTATTAAATGTACGCTGAAAATTGTGCTCGTTAATTTTACGTCTGTCATAATAGTCACTTCTATACGGCGCATTGCGATACGAGTCGAAATAGTGTGTTTTCTGTACGTAGTTATTTCTTTGCTGTGCGTTACTATTTATTGTAGCTGGGACTATACGTGCACGCGGCGAAACATTAAAGCTTGGTTGACCTTGTAGACTGCATTGTTGGTTACGTATGCTAAGCGGCTGACTTTCATGCTGTTGTGGTGAAAAACGTCTATTGTTACTAAAAAAATGCGTTTGCTGTTAATTTTAAACATACTGATGATTACGATTTTATCTGTTATTAAAATTACGTTGTTAGTTGTCATTACGGGAGTGCCTACTGAAAATTGTCACATTCGGTAAAAGTTTGTCTTATCGGGTTCTCATTACTCATTTTTCTTAATTATAGGAAGAGCAATAGTTAAAGAGCTGTTTTGATAGATATAAAGGATAGTAGAAGAGAAGGCAGCAGTGCAGAAAACTAAAGATGAAACAGCACTACAGCAGCTCGGGGCCCTATGCTCGCTACGGCACATATTCATTAAAGCGTAATGAATCCCCTGAGGTCAATTACGCACTGCAAATAAAATTTAACTTTTGCGTCACAGGCAATGGCGGTATAAATTCAGAAGAAAATTGTAGTATCCATGCTAATTCCACTTTCTGCATTATAGGCAATACTGATGAAAGTACAATAGCAAATTGTCGTAACAGGTTCAAAGCTCGTTTCTGCATTACAGGTAATAATGGTGAAAGTACAAAAATAAATCGACGTAACCAGTTCAAATCGTGTACCTGTGCTCTGTCATTATTAAATTCCTTACACTTTCTTACGGATAAAAATTGCTCGTAATCTACGTTCTCGCCACTAAATTTGAGAGCACGTTCAGTTTTGTGTGTGAATCTGTTTGTCTGTGTCATTTCGGATTTCAAATTGCGTATCTTTTCAGGTTTTAAGTCGCGTAGCTTTTCGGATTTTAAGTCGCGTAGTCTCTGTAAATTGCTCACATTATACGCGCTGCGTGACTCTGACAAATGTTCGAAAAGTGGCATCTGCTGTGATGTGTTATTAACTGAAATGTTTTTCATCTCTGTTACCTCTTGCTGTAAACTTGACAATTTTCTGCGTAAGATGTTATTAGACGAATCAATCTCGTTAATTGTCTGCTGTAGGTTTTGAAATTCAGGTGTTTGAATAAATGAAACCGGTGTAGTATCGTCTGATTTATTGTCGTTAGCACTTTCGATAGCGTCAATACGACTGGCCAATTCTTCACATTTTTCAGTCAGTATTTTAACCTGATCTTCGGTTTTAGTGTCAGTGGCATTAATCTGTTTTTGCAATTTACGTGTAGTTTCGTTCAGTTTTCTAACGTCAGCTTTCACGACATCGGAATCCTGTGTTATTTCTAATTGTTCGAGTCTGTCGGTCACTATTTGAATATCTGCTGTGTGTGTATCTGTTTTTGATTTAAGGTCAGAAATTTCGTCACTTAATTCTGTGTTCGACTGTTCGAGAGTATTAATTTTGTCGGACACTGTGGCAATATTGTTGTCTACATATGTTTTCGCCTTCGCAAACATTTTACGTTTGTCTTCTTGTCTCTGAACAGTGATTGTTTCCATTACTTGACGTTTTACTTTATTTTGATCATCAATAAATTTGCGGAAACGCGTATCACTGTTTTGTATGTGAAGACTAAGACGTTCGTTAATTTGAGTGTTCTGTTGTTCGAATTTCGCGTCAATCTTTTCATCCATTGTGCGTGAAAGTTCTGTTGTCATTGCTTTAAATTCGTCCCGTAATTGTGTAGCTTTTTCAGAACATTGTTTAGCGACTGCGCTAATTTCCGCTCTAAGTGTTTCTGTTGTAGTTGTTTGCATATCCCTTAATTCTTGAGCAACCGATCTAATTTCTTCGCTACTTTTTCTTGAACAAGCCTCAATTTCCTCGCGTAACTGTTCCTTAGTATCATGACATTGTGCGGCAACGGCTCTAATTTGTTCACTAAGCTGCCTGGAATTGTTGTCTAATTTTTCATTTAACTGTTTGGAATTGTTGTCTAATTTTTCATTTAAGTGTTGTTTAAGATTTTCGTTATCTTGTTTGTTCTGTGCACTAAGTTGTTTGAGATTTTCTTTGAGACTGTCTTGTTTTTCATTTTGCTGTCTGACCTGTTCACCAAGTTGTCTGAAATCTTCACTCTGTTGTTTGGAAATTACGCTAAATTCGTTCTTAAACTGTAGCATTACTGCCATAAATTGCTCCATACCAAAAGTAGCTGCTGCATTCTCAGTGTTCTGTGATGGAGTACATGCAATTGTTACGTTCTGTGTGACCATTTTGTCATTCTGTGATTTACAAAAAGATTTGTCAGTCGAACGTACACTGTCAGTCACTATTTCGGAATTAAATAGATCCGGAGTACTTTCAGTACACTGATCATTTTCATTCGAAAAATTTGTCTGTGCGTTAGTTGAATTTTCCAAACCGGGTGTGTTAAGCTGGGCAGCGCTCATTACAATAGAGCTCCCCGCATCATCAATTGTCGTCAAATTAACAGAGGACATAACCGAGTTCGTTTGTTCATCATTAAGACAAAGGTCATCATTAGCGGTTGGAACGCACTGATTGTTAGTGAACGCAGGATTGTCATCATTACTCTGCGTTTCACAATTGCTATCGGTCATGTTTAAGTCGGTAATTTCGTTCATAATACCTCGCGATACACTATTCACAGTCTTTCGCGGCATTTTCACAATAGTCACAATAAATCACAAAACAAATAAACACAATGCAAAAGCAACAAACAAAATACAACAGAGCAACGAATTGCCGATGATCTGAGGAAAGAAAGTCACAAATTAATAAAAGCGTTGCGCCAAATTATAATTATATTTAAGCAAATAAGAGCAGATATCTGACTTTTTTCTCAAAAGATTCTCAACGAAATACGATCCTGGACTGGGTGTCGCCAAGTGTAACCTCCCCACAAAAAATATTAAAATGACAATACTTATTAGAAATGGAGCCAAGTGTAGCCTCCCGCAAAATATTAATGACAAAGACAATTAAATAAAAGCTCGCTATCTGACTCAAGTGCAAGTTCCCATAAAATAATGAACGAGAATCCCATGACAATGAAACTACAGTGATACTCAAAAATCAATTTAACCGAAATGTCGGTCTTTGCCCTGTGCGAATTCAGAATAAATTTCTTACCTTATTAAAACTGCATGTCAAAATTCTGCTCTTATTGTTGGCTGCGGCTTGGAGGAAAAACATTGCAATTGCCTTTTTTTTTTTTTTTTTTTTTTTTTTTTTTTTTTTTTTTAAAAAATTTGTTAAAGGGAAATGGAGGGAATTTGAATGATTGTTTGTAAATTTGTTTTTAAATCCAAATTATTATTGGGGGCGATTTTTGAAAGTTAAATTACAATGACTGTTCGTTACATTATCTGATGAGCGCAAAGCTGCATGATTATTTATTTAAATAAATTATACCTCGTCCTGAATCTCGACCATTGCGATGCCGACGCCCGCCGACTGCTCTCCGCTACTGCTAGCAACCGACTCCAAGCACTACTGAGGACTGACTACTGCAGACTGACTGACTGACTGCTACTGCGAGTCGAGCGCAACTGCTCTGGTCAGAGATTCTACAATGTCTCAGCATCGCTGCCGCACAACATACGTGTTTCACGCTGCATCACAGACAGGAGCGCCAGCGATTGTGTACTCAGCGACGAACCTGGGTGCACGAATGGCAAAACGTCAATTTTTCGGATGAATCCAGGTTCTGTTTACAGCATCTTGATGGTCGCATCCGTGTTTTGCGACATCGTGGTGAACGCACATTGTAAGCGTGTATTCGTCATCGCCATACTGGCGTATGAACCGGCGTGATGGTATGGGGCGCCATTGGTTACACGTCTCGGTCACCTCTTGTTCGCATTGACGGCACTTTGAACAGTGGACGTTACATTTCGGATGTGTTACGACCCGTGGCCCTACCCTTCATTCGATCTCTGCGAAACCCTACAATCCAGCAGGATAATGCACGCCCGCATGTTGCAGGTACTGTACGGGCCTTTCTGGATACAGAAAATGTTCGACTGCTGCCCTGGTCAGCACATTCTCCAGGTCTCTCACCAATTGAAAACGTCTGGTCAATGGTGGCCGAGCAACTGGCTCCTCACAATACGCCAGTCAATACTCTTGATGAACTGCGGTATCTTGTTGAAGCTGCATGGGCAGCTGTACCCGTACACGTCATCCAAGCTCTGACTCAATGCCCAGGCGTATCAAGGTCGTGTTGACGGCCAGAGGTGGTTGTTCTGGGTACTGATTTCTCAGGATCTATGCACCCAAATTGTATGAAACTGTAATCACATGTCACTTCTAGTATAATATATTTGTCCAATGCATACCCGTTTATCATCTGCATTTCTTCTTGGTGTAGCAATTTTAATGGCCAGTAGTGTATATTGTGACTTAAAGCAAATATACATCATGTCACAGTGGTTCCTATAACACACAGCCGATTCCTTCAACTACTGTCGTACAATCCCAATTAGTATTTCGCCTCTTACGAACTTGATACCGGCCTTTTCAAAGACCAGCTGACAGTTGTGTAATAGTTGTAAGAGATGACATCGTTATGGACTGAAACCATCAGAGAGGCATGGAATTAAAAGATTCAATGTCTGTTACATGCTTCTGACTTCTGTCATACAGTACAAGAGCTCATGTTCATTCTTATCATCAGCCTTTGAAGTTGGAAGTGGATCTACTTGACTTTCGTTTTAGAATGACTTTTTTCATTTCTTCCCGTGCCTATGCAACAGACAATTCAAACAGGAACTCATTGTAGTTCTGATAATCAGATTTGTATCACTAACTGTGACGATCAGCAGATCCTTCTCGATGAATGCAACTGACAAAGTTCGTATAGTCTAAAACGATTTTTTGTGTGCTGCTGTGATAATACAACTGCAGTGGGGTGACGTTAAGAGCTATATGTAGTTCTACATTCGTAGTTAGTCTATGAAATATATTAATAGTTACGCTGTCAGTGTTCAGTCCATTCCTGTTAATCTTCTTGTGATACAACGCAATTAAACAAATGAACCGGAGGCAATTGTATCAACACGGCATTGCGAGAGCTTCCAGCTGAATCATCTGTTTTCACGGCAAATAGGCACGCTCTGTGCACGTGACACGATAAGGCGCTATCTTGCACAGGTGCGAGTGACTCACATGTTACATGTTGGATTACCAGACTCGTATTTGCGAAAGCATCTGCGAGCGCCAGAAGGTCTACACCACACAACTGCCACAAGGCCTTTTAGCAGATCCTGTAGGAGGCTTGTGGGCTCTGCAATTAAAAGAAGGCGAAAGTCATTGAACAAGTTCTGATTCTTCTTTTTCTTCCCCTTCTTTTCGCTTCATGGATTAGGTGATTCCACTCGTTCCGGTCAATAGCGTCCAGCCATCACTTCTGTGCTCTTCCCCTCTGTCTTACTCCTATAGAATACGTGAAATGTATTCACCATTGCGAATATGAACAACCATCAGCTCTGGAATGGAATGACGACAATGAGAGTTTGTGCCGGACCCGGACTCGTACCCGGTTTTTCCGATTGTCGCAAGCGGTCGCCTTACCATTCTTCAATTCTTTTTTTTTTCCGTTGATCTATTCACTCAGTTTTTCCAGAGGGCAGCTCAGTCACTGACCGAACACACCGAGCTACCTTGCCCGCACACCTTACCATTTGGTTACCTGTGCACGGCAAACGGGCAGAGCCGAACTTTAATACGTCGTCAACCATACGTCTATAGGTGTACTCGTATATTCAGTAAGTGTATTCTCGTACAGATGAGACATTTTACTTGAAAGTCGCTTACTCGGTATCGCGGATAAATACGATATTATAGTCCCTATGTTATTCCGAATAAGATACAAAGTTCTTTTGGACATGTATGCATGTCCAAAGGAACAGGCACTGCGGTGACTAATATGAAAGTTTGGGCCTAGCCATGTGTCGTGTACGGATGGCCAAATAGTAAAGCGATAAGCGGTAAATTTGGGTTTGTGTCCCGGTCGGGCACAAGTTTTCGTAGTCGTCATTCCATTCTACAGCTGATGGTTGTTCATATTCGCAGTTGCCAATACATTTAATGTATTTTAGTGCCTCGGAATAACACAGGCATTTCAATAACGTATTGCTCCTATAGGTTTGTAGTCAAGAATTTGTGTGGGAAGTCCATTATCAAGAATTCTTTCTACCTGTTCCCACCATCTGTTTACCTTTAAATCTATTTTCTTGTGGACTAAATAAAGTTTTAATTCTTTTCTAATGTCCGAAGCGATCTTCTGTGATGCGCTCTTTAAAATTACGAAGAAATCTTATTTCCGTAGCCTGTATCCTGCTCATATTCCTTTGCTCGGGAGCCAAGATTTCATATCCATATAATATAGTAGTAGGTATTCATCTGTGTCGCTTTAATGGCGTTTTTTTTTTTTTAAAGTGTTTCTCATTCCTCGACAGATTATATTACATTTTAGGATCTTATCAATCTCATTTTCGAACGTTCATTCTATGTCAAAACCGAGATACTGAAAATGAATTGTCTATTCCAATGTTGCATTAGTTGTTATAGTTTTAGTCTTGTAGGCAGTTTTCCATTGAACGCCTTAATTTTTGTTATTTGTGTAGATGATGATGAAGTCCCATACTCCTTGTCAGAGCGTAGGGGAACGATGCGGGAGACCCGCACCGTCGTACCAGGCAAGGTCCTAGTGCAGGTGGTTTGCCATTCTCTACCTCCGACCGTAATGGAGATGAATGACGATGATGAAGACGACACAACAACACCCAGCCATCTCGAGGCAGGTGAAAATCTCTCACCCCGCCGGGAATCGAACCCGGGACCCCGTGCTCGGGAAGCGAGAACGCTACCGCGACACCTGGAGCTGTTATTGTTGTATAATCCAGTTAAAGTGATAAACAGCTATTTCAAATTATTTTAATTTCCTTGTTTATAGTGTTTTTGTTGTTGTTGTTGTTGTCTTCAGTCCTGAGACTGGTTTGATGCAGCTCTCCATGCTACTCTATCCTGTGCAAGCTTCTTCATCTCCCAGTACTTACTGCAACCTACATCCTTCTGAATCTGCTTAGTGTATTCATCTCTTGGTCTCCCTCTACGATTTTTACCCTCCACACTGCCCTCCAATGCTAAATTTGTGATCCCTTGATGCCTCAGAACATGTCCTACCAACCGATCCCTTCTTCTTGTCAAGTTGTGCCACAAACTCCTCTTCTCCCCAATTCTATTCAATACCTCCTCATTAGTTATGTGATCTACCCATCTAATCTTCAGCATGCTTCTGTAGCACCACATTTCGAAAGCTTCTATTCTCTTCTTGTCCAAACTATTTATCGTCCATGTTTCACTTCCATACATGGCTACACTCCATACAAATACTTTCAGAAACGACTTCCTGACACTTAAATCTATACTCGATGTTAACAAATTTCTCTTCTTCAGAAACGCTTTCCTTGCCATTGCCAGTCTACATTTTATATCCTCTCTACTTCGACCATCATCAGTTATTTTGCTCCGCAAATAACATAACTCCTTTACTACTCTACTTTAAGTGTCTCATTTCCTAATCTAATTCCCTCAGCATCACCCGACTTAATTCGACTACATTCCATTATCCTCGTTTTGCTTTTGTTGATGTTCATCTTATACCCTCCTTTCAAGACACTATCCATTCCATTCAACTGCTCTTCCAAGTCCTTTGCTATCTCTGACAGAATTACAATGTCATCGGCGGACCTCAAAGTTTTTATTCCTTTTCCATGGACTATAATACCTACTCCGAATTTTTCTTTTGTTTCCTTTACTGCTTGCTCAATATACAGATTGAATATAATCGGGGACAGGCTGCAACCCTGTCTCACTCCCTTCCCAACCACTGGTTCCCTTTCATGTCCCTCGACTCTTATAACTGCCATCTGGTTTCTGTACAAATTGTAAATAGCCTTTCGCACCCTGCGTTTTACCCCTCCCACCTTCAGAATTTGAAAGAGAGTATTCCACTCAACATTGTCAAAAGCTTTCTCTAAGTCTGCAAATGCTAGAAACATAGGTTTGCCTTTCCTTAATCTACACTCCTGGAAATGGAAAAAAGAACACATTGACACCGGTGTGTCAGACCCACCATACTTGCTCCGGACACTGCGAGAGGGCTGTACAAGCAATGATCACACGCACGGCACAGCGGACACACCAGGAACCGCGGTGTTGGCCGTCGAATGGCGCTAGCTGCGCAGCATTTGTGCACCGCCGCCTTCAGTGTCAGCCAGTTTGCCGTGGCATACGGAGCTCCATCGCAGTCTTTTAACACTGGTAGCATGCCGCGACAGCGTGGACGTGAACCGTATGTGCAGTTGACGGACTTTGAGCGAGGGCGTATAGTGGGCATGCGGGAGGCCGGGCGGACGTACCGCCGAATTGCTCAACACGTGGGGCGTGAGGTCTCCACAGTACATCGATGTTGTCGCCAGTGGTTGGCGGAAGGTGCACGTGCCCGTCGACCTGGGACTGGACCGCAGCGACGCACGGATGCACGCCAAGACCGTAGGATCCTACGCAGTGCCGTAGGGGACCGCACCGCCACTTCCCAGCAAATTAGGGACACTGTTGCTCCTGGGGTATCGGCGAGGACCATTCGCAACCGTCTCCATGAAGCTGGGCTACGGTCCCGCACACCGTTAGGCCGTCTTCCGCTCACGCCCCAACATCGTGCAGCCCGCCTCCAGTGGTGTCGCGACAGGCGTGAATGGAGGGACGAATGGAGACGTGTCGTCTTCAGCGATGAGATTCGCTTCTGCCTTGGTGCCAATGATGGTCGTATGCGTGTTTGGCGCCGTGCAGGTGAGCGCCACAATCAGGACTGCATACGACCGAGGCACACAGGGCCAACACCCGGCATCATGGTGTGGGGAGCGATCTCCTACACTGGCCGTACACCACTGGTGATCGTCGAGGGGACACTGAATAGTGCACGGTACATCCAAACCGTCATCGAACCCATCGTTCTACCATTCCTAGACCGGCGAGGGAACTTGCTGTTCCAACAGGACAATGCACGTCCGTATGTATCCCGTGCCACCCAACGTGCTCTGGAAGGTGCAAGTCAACTACCCTGGCCAGCAAGATCTCCGGATCTGTCCCCCATTGAGCATGTTTGGGACTGGATGAAGCGTCGTCTCACGCGGTCTGCACGTCCAGCACGAACGCTGGTCCAACTGAGGCGCCAGGTGGAAATGGCATGGCAAGCCGTTCCACAGGACTACATCCAGCATCTCTACGATCGTCTCCATGGGAGAATAGCAGCCTGCATTGCTGCGAAAGGTGGATATACACTGTACTAGTGCCGACATTGTGCATGCTCTGTTGCCTGTGTCTATGTGCCTGTGGTTCTGTCAGTGTGATCATGTGATGTATCTGACCCCAGTAATGTGTCAATAAAGTTTCCCCTTCCTGGGACAATGAATTCACGGTGTTCTTATTTCAATTTCCAGGAGTGTATTTTCTAAGATAAGTCGTAGGGTCAGTATTGCCTCACGTGTTCCAACATTTCTGCGGAATCCAAACTGATCTTCGCCCAGGTCGGCTTCTACCAGTTTTTCCATTCGCCTGTAAATAATTCGCGTTAGTATTTTGCAGCAGTGACTTATTAACCGATAGTTCGGTAATTTTCAATCTGTCAACACCTGCTTTCTTTGGGATTGGAATTATTATATTCTTCTTGAAGTCTGAGGGTATTTCGCCTGTTTATAGTAGAGCATTAAAAATTTTATCCTTGTTGATCTTTATGCTGTAAGAGATATTTTGTTATTTCTTGATAAAAAAGTGATGCACCCAAAAGTGATGGATTCCAACGTAACTTCGCACACTTGCTCACCATCGACGGGTATGTAACTGATTAAGAGTTGCAATTCCCCGTGACCGGTAGAACTGGTACCAGTGGGCATTAGTATAGTTCGTGTTTAGTGCTGTTACCATCCTTTCTAGGGAACATAAAGGGCCTGAAAAGCGTCTAGATGTTCAGTGATCGCTGCGAAGGACGCGAAGATGCTGTGTACAGGCAGTTCGAAAGGGGCCACGCTGTCAGTCTCCATATGGCCACCTGGTCGAATCGAGCAATCTCTAGATACTTGGGGTAATCGTATGTGACAGTGGCCAGATCCTTGAGGTCAGGTATACTCGTCATCAAGGTGCCGGACTACCATATCTGAACACCTCCAAGGAGTGGGAGCATAGCCATATTGTGCACATCACAGACCATTCACACCTGCTCCTGCCATCCACGGACAAATAACAGATTCTGTGAAACATTGATCGGATGCTATAGTTGCGGTCACGAACGATTGCGGTCGAGTTTAGGCTGGTTCTGCGCACGTACGTCACGCATACTCCGACAGCCAATGAGCGTTCAGCGGTGTTCAGAGCGCTCTGCTCTGAATGCCGTAGCTAATGCGAGCGCTAAACGTGATCGTAGCGAGTTGTTTAGTGAATTTCTATTCCACTAGTTGCGAATTGTTATCGCTGATGGTGATGGTATGTGATCTGTTCTGCATAAGCAAGCGCACTTTATGTCCTCTGTACTTCTGCTATCTACTACTTTAACTGCCTGGTTGGTAATCTTATACCCTCAGTACCAACTAATTTAATTCGACTGCATTCCATTATCCTTATTTTGTTTTCGTTGATTTCATCTTATGTACTCCTTTCCTTATGTCCATTCCATTCAACTGCTCTTCTATGCCCTCTGCTGTCTATGAGAGAATTACAATATCATCGGCAAACCTCAAAGTTTATATTTGTTCTCCCTGAAGCTTAATGCCTACTCCAAATTTTTCTATGGTTTCCTTTACTGTTTGCTCAATATACAAATTGAATAAACCCTGTCTTAATCGTTTCTCAACCACTGCTCCTTTTTCAAGCCCTTCGACTGTTACAATTGCCGCCTTGTTTCTGAAGAAGCTATAAACAGTTTTCCGCTCCCTGTATTTTATACTTGCTACCTTCAGAATTTCGATGCAGTCAACACTGTGAAAAGCTTTCTCTAAGTGTACAGATGCTGTAAACGGAGGTTTGCCTTTCCTTAGCGTATTTTCTACGAGAAGACATAGGGTCAGTATTGTCTCGCGTGTTCCTACACTTGTCCGGAGCCCAAACTGATCTTCCCAGAGGTCGGTCATTACAAGTATTTAGGGGCGTACGTAACCCAACATTTCAGCGCCGAACACTAGATGAAGCAAAGTAACGTATGACAGATGATGCGAGGGGATTGTAAGAAGCAAATTAGCACGGGAAACGAGAACGTTGCTCGGTAATTCGCCTTCATGTGTATATAACAGCATTGTATGGAGAATCATGGACATTGGGAAACTGTAAAAGAGGGTCGAAGCGTTTGATATTTGATATTACTGAGGGATGCTTTATGTTAGATGGACGGATCAGATAAGAAATGAGGAGGTTCTCCCAGAATCGGCGAGGAAAGAAACTTGTATAAAACGCTAAGTGTTAGGGATAGAATTATAGGAGAAGTGTTAAGGCATCAGGGAATAAGTTTCACGTTATTGGATAGATTTGTGGGACACCAAGACTTCGAGGAAGACAAAGACTAGAAAACATAGAACAAATAATGAAGAACATTGGCTGCAGTGTGCGACCAGCACTTTTAGTCCTTAACGATCGTCTTTAGGATGCAATTCTGACATTAAATCCTCACATAGGGCGTTGTCTACCACAGCTGA
This sequence comes from Schistocerca nitens, assembly GCF_023898315.1. Taxonomy (NCBI): domain Eukaryota; kingdom Metazoa; phylum Arthropoda; class Insecta; order Orthoptera; family Acrididae; genus Schistocerca; species Schistocerca nitens. The sequence continues at coordinate 832,682,854 of NC_064615.1, forward strand.
CCAACAGCACGCGGCTACATACTTATGAAAGCTTCCACTTCCTTTCGAACAGCCGAGGAATTCTCCCCCTTCGGCCGGTTCCTCAATACGACTCCATGCACTACGTTACACGAGGGGAACAAACCAGTTACACGCTGCTGTTACTTGTTCCACACCCATCTTTAGGTAGGCGCCTTATGCCAGGTAAGACCCGTTAAACGACCTTCTTTTGTGCGGAGAGCTTACGTACATGCAGATTAGGCTCCTGTTCTTGATTCGATCTGCAGAAAAAACTGTCGAGTAGGTGGCAGACTGAGTGTGACGCACACGGCGGCGCGGCGGTTGCTCAGCAGACCTTCCACGTGACGGAGAGCCGCTCCGCACTCAGGTTTCCTGCCCGGTCGGCACCTCTACTCTGACGCACGCTGGATTGCTTCGCCTACTTCTGCATCTGTACTCAGCATATTAGTATGAGTCGCGTAACAGAGGACATTTTTTATTGTAGAGTATGTTAACTATAACATAAATTTTGTCTTGATTGCAAAACACGGATCTGATTTTCAGTTTCACCTGTTACGTCACTACCACTGACAACGGAAAAATTCGTTCCCATTATTATATTTATTTATCTTTATTGGTAGTCCATTCCTTAGCTAATTAAACTGGCTGAATTGACTACTCCATCATTGTTTCTAAAAATAACTGGTACAGGGTGATTATAATTGAATGCAGCTACTCACAGAGACCAATGCTATTATCGTATGGCATCGAAACTTGCTAGATATGCTAAAGCGTTTATGCGGAACCGATTTACGCTGGAAGACAAATTCCAATTGGGACCACCAGGTGCAAATATGGCGTTGTACACTGTTTGCCTGACGGCGTGACATTCACGCTGTCATTTGACAAATCGTAACGTGAGTGAACAGTATGGCTGTCGAGAAGAGAGACCGTGTGCTGTTAGTGAAACTGTTTTATGTGAACGGCAGCAATTCAGTGCTGCACTGAGAGAGTATCACCAACTGGAGGAGAAACCCTATCTCATCAAATGGATTAGAGAAGGCGATACTGAAATTTGAAAAGACGGGTGAACTTCATGTGGCACCTGGAAGAGGAAGGCATCATATACAGATGGAAATTACTGCGGAGGTTGCTGTTGCCATAGCTGACCATGCAGTACGTGGCCCGGACAGAGCTAGTGCTAGCGCAGTGTCACAAGAATTGTCCATCCCCGGAAAGTTTTGCAGTCTGTTTTACGCTGGTTCGCGTACAAGATCTACACGGTGCAGCAACTGAAACCTCATGATCCGCAACAACGTTCTGAATTTGCTCTTCGGTTTCTGGCACGGATCGGAGCGGATGACATGTGACTGGGCAATATTTTATGGAGTGACGAGGTACATTTCACACTACAGGGTGCAGTGAATACACAGAACTGGGCAATTTGAGGTACTGATAATCCGCGTATTGCGACGAAGAGCCGTTGCACTCGCCTTATGCGTCTGTGTTGTGTGCATCCGCAATTACCTTTATTCTCGATCAGTTCTTCCTTGAAGAGAATCACCCAGAGGGCCTGTCAGGTGTGCCATGACGTCTGCATGTTCTCAAGACCTCTTTGCACAGTATGTGATTCCTGTTTTGAAAGAGCGCAAGTGTGTGGAAATCACTATTGTCAAGCACGATGGGGCATCACTTGATGTCGCTCACACAGTGAAAAGTCTGCTTAATACAACCTTCCACTAATGTGCTATCTTCAGAAGGTATCCAGATGCATTGCCTGCAAAATCACCTGATCCGAATCCAAGTGACTTTTGGCTTTGGATTTATCTAAGAGAATGCGTTTACGAGGGACACTTTCGGTCTACCTGATTTGAAGGCCAGTACACGGGTATACGTATTCGCGTATATCCACCGCGGCTGCTACGAGCAACTGTTGATGACGTCGTTTTACATATTCAGCATCGTGTCGACTTCTCCGGTGCGCATATCGAACAAGCTGTGTAAGCGGCGGTTAATAATATAATAAAAATTGAGCCGTGGCGGGAATGGTGCCAGGGCTATCTTTGGTTAGGCACTATTGATTCCCTCTGGCAGAAGTTTGTCTTTGGAGCCTGGGCCGGCTCAGGATATAGCGGGCAGTACGGAGTGGAAAGGGAGAATAACATTGGGCACGGCACGCGGAAGTGCGCGTATTAGCGAGACGTTGGAGAGACGACAGCGAGCACGAGTACGGGCGGCAGTTAGCGCTTGATCGTACTGGGGTCAGTAACAGCGGGCTGGCGCTGTGGCTTCTTGGCAACCTCGTGAAGCTATGCATGTGCTCGCTTCCGTGAAAGAACACGCTGTTACTATCGGACTAAGCAGCGTCTGGTGTCTTCGCCACATCGATCCAGCAGCTGGCATCAAGTTAAGTAATTCAAGTCCTACCAACGATTAGTGAAATATAATGATGATTGCTCTTGAGGCAGCAAAACGTTGCAAGGACTGTGATGTGATATTTCATGCCTCACCTTAATAGTATTGTTCTTACTTCAGCTGGCAAGTGTCTAAAACATTGATAAGTGTGCGCAGCCTTACCGAACGATCTATATTCCGTGTCTAAAGATTGCCGTGTGGTACCTTACAGGTCCACATAAGGTGCTCCATGTGATGCTTGGGTTTTAATGAGGCAGTTCCGTTAGCATCATTCGTGTACGTGGTTCTGCTTAAAGGAATGAAATCAGTTTTATTAGCCGGTCGGAGTGGCCGTGCGGTTCTAGGCGCTTCAGTTTGGAACCGCGTGACCGCTACGGTGGCAGGTTCGAATCCTGCCTCGGGAATGGATGTGTGTGATGTCCTTAGGTTAGTTAGGTTTAAGTAGTTCTAAGTTCTAGGGGACTGATGACCTCAGAAGTTAAGTCCCATAGTGCTCAGAGCCATTTGAACCATTTTTTCAGTTTTATTATTGTCAATTGTATCTAAGTAGTTTTCTGTATAAGTTTGAGTATTAAGGTGAAGGAAGGGTTGTCTGGTTCCCTGTTATCGCTTCTGATTTATGTTTCAGAGATCGGAAGCAGTGGGCCACCGAAGTGCACAGCCTCCCCTTTTAAATTGCTAGCGGTCGTACGGACGGTGGACTTCGCCTGAGCTCGCGTGTGCTGTTTGGTTCCGATTTCGGTGTTCTGAACGGGGCGGAAGTACAAACGGAGTCCACATCTTAATTCGAAGATAAGTACTCAGTCGCCTCTACCGTTCGTGGCCAAGTCGCGGCCTCACAATCTCGTGCCTCAGTTATTGTACAAGCAGCAGTTTTCTAAAACTTGTGGTGGCTCTGCAAGGTTGCCCGGGTTAAATGTTTTAAATATTTATCTTAAGAATTTTGAGGGATTTCTAGGAGAATGTGTCTTAATTGAAACTGTTTTCTAAAATTGAGGTGCAATTCAGCCTTTTTGGGGCATCTCAATTCTGATGGGGAAATAACTGGGTTATTATTGATAAAACTCTATAACGTTGTAAAGTTGTTTGGTAATATCTCGCCCAGGAGGGGCGGTTTTCAATCTATGTGGAAATAATAATTGATTTCTTGGTTATTGATCTAAAGTTTATTTTAAATGATTTACTTAGCCCGAGTGGCAGTTTTTAAAATCTTTTTAAAGAGATTAATTCATTTGCGGTTTTATATAGTAAGCAGTTTGTAAAGTTTACCTGAATGGCGTTTCTTAAAGAAATTATCTGATTTATGATTGTAATTCTCTTAGTGATTTATCTATGATGCAAATAAATATGTTGAAATGAAATGGTCACTGTATGGGACAAGTCCTTCCACTCCCTTTTTATTAAAGGTTACGGAAATTGAAGTTCAAAATAGAAATAACGTTCCAAACCTTATACTTTTCTCACTTGTTTGACTTTTTTTGCCCTCGTCCCGCTCCTAATCCATTACATATGGAAACATTTCTAGACACCTTTTCTGCATTCACAGCGCCAAATTTGCACCTGGTGACCAAAATTAGAAGTAATTTTTTCCAGCGTAAGTTGGTTTCACATTAACGCATTGGGGTATCTACCAAGTTTCGCTGGCATACGATGATTACATTCCACACTGGACCTCTGTGAGTAGCTGCACATTAATTACAACCACTCAGTATACACGGGGGTGACAAAAATCATGTCATAGCTGTGTGCACATATACAGATGGCTATACTATCGCGTACGTAAGGTATAAAAGGACAGTGCATTGGCGGAGCTGCCATTTGTACTCAGGTGATTCATCTGAAAAGGTTTCCGACGTGATTATTGTCCACGACAGAGCTTAACGGTCTCCAAACGCGGAATGGTAGTTGGAGCTAGATGCATGGGACATTTCATTTCGGAAATCGTTAGGGAATTCAGTATTGTGAGATCCACAGTGTCAATAGTGTGCTGAGGACTCCAAATTTCAGGCATTACCTCTCACCACAGACAACGCAGTCGCCTATTCCCTTCGCTTAACGACAGAGAGCGGAGGCGTTTGCGTAGAGTTGTCAGTGTCAACAGATAGCAGTTCCGCTGAGATCAATGTGGGACGTACGACGAACGTATGCGTTAGGACAGTGCGGTGAAATCTGGCGTTAATGGGCTATGAGGGTAGACGACCTTTGCTAACAGCACGACGTGGCCTGCAGCGCCTGTCCTGGGCTCGTGGCCATATCGGTTGAATCCCTGACGACTAGGAAAGCATAGCCTGGTCAGATGGGTTCCAGTTTCAGTTGGTAAGAGCTGATGGTAGCGTTCGAGTGTGCCACAGACACCACGAATCCAGGACCCAAGTCGTCAACAGGGCACTGTTCAAGCTGCTGGTGGCTCCTTAATGGTATGGGCTGTGCTTACAAGGAATGGTTGAACTGAATCGATCATTAAATGGAAATACCTACGTTCGGCTACTTGGAGACTATTTGTAGCCAAACAACGATGGAATTTTCATGGACGACAATGCGCCATGTCACAGGGCCACAATTGTTCGCAATTAGTTTGAAGAACATCTGGACAATTCGAGCAAATGGTTTGGCCACCCATATCATCCGACATTTATGGAACGCGATCGAGACATCGTTTCGTGTGCAAAATTCAGCATTGGCAGCAGTTTTACTATTATGGACGGCCTTAGAGGCAGCATGGCTCAGTATTTCTGAAGGGGACTTCCAACGACTTGTTGAGCCCATGTCACATCGAGTTCCTGCACTAAGCCGGACCAAAGAAGGTCTGACACAATATTAGGAGGTATCCCACGACTTTTGATACCCCAGTCTCTACTGGTGGCCTTTTTAGCTACCGTAGGACGATCGTTCTGTCAGCGTGCGTTTCTCTGTACTTGCTTCTTTTAGGAATGAGCTACAATTTAACTATTATTAAGCCGTAGCCGAACTGTTAGCGTCGCGATCTTCGGTGCGGAAGTATCTGGGCTCGATTTGCGGAAGTAAGGAGGTCTGGAATGGGGTCCACTCAGCCTCGTGGGGCCAGATGAGTAGCTGCTTGGATGCAGAAGCAGCAGCATCATCAGGACTCTTCTACTGGCAGTAACGGGTGGAGAGATTGGTGATATCTTGATCACCCGTCCTTCGGTTACAGATTGCTTCTCACAATGCCTTGTAGACAGCGGTAGGAAAAGGACTAATTTAGTTTACATTTTACTACTACCCATTAAAACTAATTATTGGAGCCATCCCTCCCTACAGAAAGAAATAATCTCTAATAACAATGATAAAGAAAAAGAGCTGATATTAATAAAAACGCTGGAGAGAAGAAGTAGCCAAACCATAAAACGTTTGGAGTAGACGACAAGCAGTATGTCAGTTTTTGAGCAACCTCAAGTAATCTCAGTGGGCTAGGGTGCTCCACGCCTAGTTTCATTTTTGCACTATCTCTAGGAGCCTCTTGGTTCCTAAATCGAGTCGATTGTGTACTGGAGTATTTAGCGTTTCATACGAACGTCTAGTCTCCGTTCGAGAGTTACTTCGGATTCGAAGACATTTCGGCTTCTAAAACGAAAACCACCTAACGCTTCCTAGAGGTGTTCCCCTTCTTTCCTATCCTGGTATCGATCTGATCACTCCCTTCTGCACTGGCACGCATTACTTAGTGTGCCTGCTGTCTCTCACTACCTCTGAGAGGTCTGAAGCTACTTCTTTCAAGAAGCTAAATTTAAACTCATTACGCACTGACTCGTAGACAGGAATGCCCTGAAACTACTGTGTCCCTTTCTGCTATCAGAGATTCATAAACTTGACGTTTCAGTCAGAGTTGGGTTGCTGTTTTATCTGTAGTCTTTTTAGATAATCCCGGTATGAACCATCTCTTATCAGATATTTCACAAAACCAGCAGATAGTTGAAACTGACTCATTTGGGCTCACTCCCACACACTAGGAAAACGTAATAGACTGTCTTTCATTGGCAGTAAAGTCCCATGTTTCCGACCACAAATTCGTAATGCTCTCTCTGATGCAGATGTGATTATCGTCGGGAGCCCCAAGTGTTTAATTTGTGGCTTACTTCTCTCCATCTAGTACACGGGAGCTCTTTCTCTGGCAGACAAATGTAGGCGTAGGACCCCAAACACACTGTTGTGCTAAATGCGTCGAAGCAATGTCAGCGGAACTGCTACACGCTCACCATATACAGTTTCTCTATCACCAGCGCACCATAATCGGAAGCATAAACCCAAAGGGTCTTCCGCACAATTGTAGTACATATTTAGAAGTAACAATTGCAGCTCTAGTACGATGCGCTTATATTTTCCACAAATCGAGATTAAAAGTTTTGCGAGCCAGTTGGACATCACAAGAGAGCGCCAGCCATCGAGCAGCATCGATAGAGCAACTGGATAAAACGGCAGACTACTGCATTCGATCCGTCTCTAATGACCTCGTTGTCGACGGGACGTTAAACACTAACCACCACCTACTGCATTCGAGTCCCTTTTTTTTCATAATCTAATAAAAACCAATCTTCCACCGCTACACCGGTGAATCCTGTTTTCTATGATAAAATCTCTCAAAATGCAAACGGGAGAGCAACGTCTAGGCTGAGGTTTATACCACGGAAATGCTCACAATTATACACCTATACTAGCTTACCGCCCGCTGCTTCCTTCGGCTGGACTATACGACCGGGACAAATTCTTTTTTTTTTTTTTTCAAACATTTTCTTAAATATTTTCAGACCCTACTTCATCTCGTTAGCGACTGAATTTCCAAAGCCAGTGAAAAGCGTATTTTTCGTTTTTATCCGAGAAATCAAATGCCAATTTTCATAGATTTAGCTTCAAAAATGCTTTAGGATGAAATATTTTCATAAAATATTTAACCCTCTATTTCAATCTCTATTTCACTCCCTAATGGGTAGAATTTCCAAAAATAGTGTAATAAGTAATTTTTTATTTCTAACAGGCAAGCTAAATACAAATTTTCGTAAATTTAGCTTCAAAAATGCTTTCATAATGAAAACTTTCATCCTCTATTTCGCACCATAGCTGTCGAATTTTCGAAAACAGTAAAAAATGTATTTTTTCAAATTATAACCGAGAAACCAAATTCAAATTTGCATAGATTTAGCTTTAAAAATGTTTTCATAGTGACGTATTTCATAAAAGAATTCATCCCCTATTTCACCTCCTTACGGGTTGTTGTTGTTGTGGTCTTCAGTCCTGAAACTGGTTTGATGCAGCTCTCCATGCTACTCTATCCTGTGCAAGCTTCTTCATCTCCCAGTACCTACTGCAACCTACATCCTTCTGAATCTGCTTAGTGTATTCATCTCTTGGTCTCCCTCTACGATTTTTACTCTCCAGGCTGCAATCCAATGCTAAATTTGTGATCCCTTGATGTCTCAGGACATGTCCTACCAACCGATCCCTTCTTCTAGTCAAGTTGTGCCACAAACTTCTCCCCAATCCTATTCAATACCTCCTCATTAGTTACGTGATCTACCCACCTAATCTTCAACATTCTTCTGTAGCACCACATTTCGAAAGCTTCTATTCTCTTCTTGTCCAAACTATTTATTGTCCATGTTTCACTTCCATACATGGCTACACTCCATACAAATACTTTCAGAAACGACTTCCTGACACTTAAATCTATACTCGATGTTAACAAATTTCTTTTCTTCAGAAACGCTTTCCTTGCCATTGCCAGTGTACATTTTATATCCTCTCTACTTCGACCATCATCAGTTATTTTGCTCCCCAAATAGCAAAACTCCTTTACTACTTTAAGTGTCTCATTTCCTAATATAATTCCCTCAGCATCACCCGACTTAATTCGACTACATTCCATTATCCTCGTTTTGCTTTTGTTGATGTTCATCTTATATCCCCCTTTCAAGACACTGTCCATTCCGTTCAACTGCTCTTCCAAGTCCTTTGCAGTCTCTGACAGAATTACAATGTCATCGGCGAACCTCAAAGTTTTTATTTCTTCTCCCTGGATTTTAATACCTACTCCGAATTTTTTCTTTTGTTTCCTTTACTGCTTGCTCAATATACAGATTTAATAACATCGGGGAGAGTCTACAACCCTGTCTCACCCCCTTCCCAACCACTGCTTCCCTTTCATGCCCCTAGACATAACTGCCATCTGGTTCCTGTACAAATTGTAAATAGCCTTTCACTCCCTGTATTTTACCCCTGCCACCTTTAGAATTTGAAAGTGAGTATTCCAGTCAAAACTGTCAAAAGCTTTCTCTAAGTCTACAAATGCTAGAAACGTAGGTTTGCCTTTCCTTAATCTTCCTTCTAAGACAAGTCGTAAGGTCAGTATTGCCTCACGTGTTCCAACATTTCTACGGAATCCAAACTGATCTTCCACGAGGTCGGCTTCTACTAGTTTTTCCATTCGTCTGTAAGGAATTCGTGTTAATATTTTGCAGCCGTGACTTATTAAACTGATAGTTCGGTAATTTTCACATCTGCCAACACCTGCTTTCTTTGGGATTGGAATTATTATATTCCTCTTGAAGTCTGAGGGTATTTCGCGTCTCGTACATCTTGTTCACCAGAAGGTAGAGTCTTGTCAGGACTGGCTCTCCCAAGGCCCTCAGTAGTTCTAATGGGGCCTTAATTCGACTCAGGTCTTTCAGTGCTCTGTCAAACTCCTCGCGCTGTATCGTATCTCCCATTTTATCTTCATCTACATCTTCTTCCATTGCCATAATATTGTCCTCAAGTACATCGCCCTTGTGTAGAACCTCTATATACTCCTTCCACCTTTCTGCTTTCCCCTCTTTGCTTAGAACTGGGTTTCCATCTGAGCTCTTGATATTCATACAAGTGGCTCTCTTTTCTCCAAAGGTCTCTTTAATTTGCCTGTAGGCTGTATCTATCTTACCCCTAGTGAGATAAGCCTCTACATCCTTACATTTGTCCTCTACACATCCCTGCTTAGCCATTTTGCACTTCCTGTCGATCTCATTTTTGAGACGTTTGTATTCCTTTTCACCTGCTTCATTTACTGCATTTTTATATTTTTTCCTTTCATCAATTAAATTCAATATTTCTTCTGTTACCCAAGGATTTCTACTAGCCCTCGTCTTTTTACCTACTTGATCCTCTGCTGCCTTCACTACTTCATCCCTCAGTGCTATATGCCAGTTGGTATATAAACTTGAACTACCGTAGTAGGCATGGGCTGCGTGTCTATCTCGGCCACTATAATACGTTCACTGTGCTGTTTGTAGTAGCTTACCCACATTCCTATTTTTTTATTCATTATTAAACCTACTCCTGCATTATCCCTATTTGATTTTGTATTTATAACCCTGTATTCACCTGACCAGAAGTCTTGTTCCTCCTGCCACCGAACTTCACTAATTCCCACTATATCTAACTTTAACCTATCCATTTCCGTTTTTAAATTTTCTAACCTACCTGCCCGATTAAGGGATCTGACATTCCACGTTCCGATCAGTAGAACGCCAGTTTTCTTTCTTCTGATAACGACGTCCTCCTGAGTAGTCCCCGCCCGGAGATCCGAATGGGGGACTATTTTACTTCCGGAATATTTTACCCAAGAGGACGCCATCATCATTTAACCATACAGTAAAGCTGCATGCACTCGGGAAAAATTACGGCTGTAGTTTCCCCTTGCTTTCAGCCGTTCGCAGTACTACAACAGCAAGGCCGTTTTGGTTGGTGTTACAAGGCCAGATCAGTCAATCATCCAGACTGTTGCCCCTGCAACTACTGAAAAGGCTGCTGCCCCTCTTCAGGAACAACACGTTTGTCTGGCCTCTCAACAGATACCCCTCCGTTGTGGTTGCACCTACGGTACGGCTATCTGTATCGTTGAGGCACGCAATCCTCCCCAGCAACGGCAAGGTCCATGGTTCATGGGGGGGCCTTACGGGTTAGACTTCCCAAAATGCTGAAACACGTATTTCGTCATTTCAGACCGAAGAACCAAATACAAATTATCGTAGGTCTAGCTTCAAAATTACTTTGATCGCGACATATTTTCACAAAGCCTTTCATCCGGTATTTCGACCCATTAGGGATGGAATATAGAAAAATCCCTTCTCAAACAACGCCTACGGCATAAGATCAACATTCTCTTCAAATTCCTGTTCTTAGGAGTTTGGACTGGGCGAAGACGGGTCAGTAGAGACATTGTCTTTTATGTGTAGAGATATCCAAGTCAGAAATTTCCTCATCCAATTACAGAATGCTTCTACACAATTGTTGTGTACTCTGCCTTATCTGGTGTTGCATCAGTTCTGGTAATCGGACCAAGGGTGAAATACAAACAGTTTGGATTAAAAACTATTTCTAAACTTAGATGCTTTTTAAATATTAATGAAGTGTGTTCTGTGTTGTTATTCAGCGTTCAATAACTACATTTTATTTATCTATTTATCTTTCTTTACTACTAGTTTTTAGGTCGCAGTCTCATTTTCAAGCCACCATTCCTGCCAGTAGCCGAGTCTGAAATAGATCCCATACACTTTTACAGTACTGAAGCTGTGGCCTACCAATAATTTCGTACGCCAGGTCTCTAACATCCCGGCACTAGAGGTGGACACAGACTCAGAAAGTGGCGATGGACGATGAAATTATTAGTGTGACAGATAGTTCTCCCCATCGACTCCAGGTGTCGCCCCCGCCGCTTTCAGCTCACGTCAAGGCAAAGGAAGCGAGCTTCATCCTGATCTTCGAACTGTTTCTCCTCCATGGCTGTAGCCATCTCCCAGCCCCACAAGTTTGCTTTACCTATAATTCAGCTGATGTCGTTTCAACATCTCCATACACACCGACACTCAGCGAGCCGCCTGATTGTGTGTGACAGAGAATAGTGTACTACTGTCATTTTCCCTCTTTCCTCTTCAGCAGCGAATGGTCTGAGGAAAGAACTGTTGCTAGTAAGCTCTGTGTGAGCTCGAATCTAATTTCACCTCGTGTATGTATACATTGTTAGTCCATAAGTTTTGTGAAGTGTGCTACTCTCCGTTTCTCTTTGTTAAGATGCAGTTGCCATTCTTTGTTCTAGGTCGATATTTTGTCAACAACTGGCACAAATTTTCATGTGTCATTAACAAAAACCTACAGCTGATGTCAATATTATACGTAATTTCAGAATCCATTTAGAAACATGAAATAGGAAGTATACCTTGTGAGTCATTGTGGTTAACTTTGAAGAGTGGTGGCACTGTTGCATTTGCACTAAAACTAAGTTTCGATTGAATTATTGAGCTTTATATTGTAACACTCTCATTTATTTGCTAATACACTGACGAAAAAAAAATCGCAACACCAAAAAGTAATTAATGTATAGCAATGAAAATTCTGAAATACGGTTCCCTAGGTAACATATGAAAGTGATTATCATTGGAAGGTCATGGGTACTGTAAGCACGAGATAAGTCATTGAAAATTTGAAATGCATTCCTACTGGCGCAGGACTGAGCGTGAAAAGTTTCGCTTTAAAAGGAACATGGAATTAAAAGTGAACGACCCTTATCTGGCTCGTGCCATGCGGCAACTGACAAAGTTGTCACAGTGCACAAAATAGGAAAAGACGGTAGGTGGCGTTCCTACGCGAAAACGTATGCACATAGCAACAGATAAAGTGTAAACAATCAATGGCCACTTTATATCAAAAAGGGACTGAGATAATTCTTACGTACAAAAATGAGACAGCTCGTTTTGTATTATCGCGAAATAGGGAAGATAGTGCTACAGACATGATACGTGAATTGGATTGGCAATCGCTAAAACAAAGGCGTTTTTCGTTGCGACGGGATCTTCTCATGAAATTTCAATCACCTGTTTTCTCCTCCGATTGCGAAAACATTCTGTTGTCACCCACCTACATAGGGAGAACTGATCATCACAACAAAATAAGAGAAATCAGTGCTCGCACAGAAAAATTTCAGTGCTCGTTTTTCTCCCGCGCGCCGTTCGAGTCTGGAACGGTAGAGAGGCAGCTTGAAGGTGGTTCATTGAACCCTCTGCCAGGCACTTTATTGTTAACAGCAGAGTTATCACGTAGATGTAGATGTAGATGGGAGAAGATGGGAATTTGGAAGGAGGGCGAGAAAAATTTTAAAAATGAAGTACAACAGTAAAAAGAAGGGTAAATAGAAATATATAAAATATTTCACAAGAAAAACAGAAATTTGATGAGAATGAATGAGCATGAATGACGAGTGGAGGCTGCAAACGAACTTTAACTACATTAACCGGTCTGAAGTAGCAGCCTAAAATTTCAGGAAACTGTCGACACGCAAGTTGAAGCTGATCATTTGTCACGTTACCATCCCTATTGAGTGTGTGTTTAAAAATTTCCATTTCTTAACATAAATCTAATTTCCTCCCTTTAATCTCCTTACACAAGGTTGCGGTTACCCCCAGATATTTAGGGGAAGGATTAGAAATGAGTAAATGTTCGGCAAATGTGGAGTGGTGCAAATTACCACCCTTCTTTCCTGCTAGACGTTCTTTTTACATTACTTTGATCGCCTTGTTAGTTTGACCTATATAGTGACAGGGGCAGTGGCTGTACGATCCTGTGCGGCGGACCCAAGAACACGTCCTCTCGGGTGCTAGTTGCGTTGGGCCGTAAGCAGAATGGCGTTGAGTGTTGCCCTCCTGAAAACATAAGACTCCACATTCTCAAAATAATTGTGAGAACCCGACCAAAATGGGTAGAAGCATTGAGGAGCGGCAAATTACAACTTCAATACACCATGATCCAACCGCTGTCGAAATCTGACATGAGGCACGATACGATCTTCCCGCAAACAGTGACGTTCACGTATAGCAGGTGCGGCAGTCAAACGGACAATTTTGAAACCTTCACCAGCGATACAAATTAGTTTACAGCAATACGAAAGAAATGCAATATGATTTTATAATGCTAGAAATTTAAAATGCCCTTCACTTGAAAATGACACCGCATAGGTAGCCGCCATTTTCTTTCACACACATCTCTTTTACGGAAGATAGACATCACATATTGCAGGACTGTCACTTGATTTCGATTAACTTCCTCGCGAATTAACTCTTTCAGTTCGTGGATGGTGTGTGGTGGGTCACACCATAAGATATGAGATTTTAAGTGACCCCAAAGGAAGAAATCACACGCTGAAAGGTTAAGGGATATTGTCGGCCAGGGAATGTTCCTGTTCTTGGAGATGATATGACAAGGAAAGATTTTCTGTAGCGCGTTAATTGAATGCCACGATGTATGGCATGTGACCACCTCTTGTTGGAAGAATGTGTTTGCAGCTACAGCAAGATCAGCAAAAAAATGGTACAAATGGCTCTGAGCACTTTGGGACTTAATTTCTGAGGTCATCAGTCCCCTAGAACTTAAAACTACTTAAACCTAACTAACCTAAGGACATCACACACATCCATGCCCGAGGCAGGATTCGAAGCTGCGACCGTAGCGGTCAGGCGGTTCCTGACTGTAGCGCCTAGAACCGCTCGGCCACTAAGACCGGCAAGATCATAAAGTTGTCACATTAGGAAATTGTTCACTATCATTTTCTGACTGAAGTGGTGCTTCATGAAACATTTCAGTGATTTCACGTGACCAGTATCTAAAGTTTTGCTTGTTAACAAAGGCTGACAGATAAAAATTGGCCTCACCGCTCATAATCAGTGTGGCGTTCGCTGTGTTATTCAGTGGTTTGATATTTAACAAATTTGTAAATGAAAATGATAATCTTATTTTATTACAGTGAGTAATTACTAAATAATTTTTCTCCCGGCTAAAGATTTGATCAAGTTGCTAAAGAACTCCAAGTTAACGTTGTGTTAAAGTGTTGTCTGTAAGTTGTGTAAGTGTCACTAAATCACAGTCCATACAACAGATTCTATACAACTATTGATTATGATGGAAACAGTTATCTTCAGCAAAATGATCATTAAAACCACCGAATATCAGCCACGCACAACACTGACGTATGTTACCTGAAACAATATTAATCGCAACTCGTGCGTAATTAATTTAGGCTCAGCCGGCCGAAATGGCCGTGCGGTTAAAGGCGCTGCAGTCTGGAACCGCAAGACCGCTACGGTCGCAGGTTCGAATCCTGCCTCGGGCATGGATGTTTGTGATGTCCTTAGGTTAGTTAGGTTTAACTAGTTCTAAGTTCTAGGGGACTAATGACCTCAGCAGTTGAGTCCCATAGTGCTCAGAACCATTTGAACCATTTTTTTAAATTTAGGCTCCATACATCAGCTAGAAAAGTTTGTTACATGGATCGTGCTATGAGCACTGTTTTTAAGGAACCAGTCTGATTCGAGTTATTTTCATTAAAATGAGTTCGGGATCACCGGTGCACATTTATTTTTACACATTTTTATTACCTTCGGCATTTATGTCTGCAGAGTTGCGTAATTTGAATTTGTCGCTGAGATAATTGTTAAGATGGCGGCAGACAATTGATAGAGACTTTCTATTGTTAGAGTACATTTCCTTTTATCAGGATAAGTATTTGAAATGCTTATTAAACTTTACTTTCATATTGTGCACTATTTAGACTAATTTTCATCAAGCAAACCTTTGATTTTTTCCTAAGAAACACAGATAAAAACGCGATACAAATTGCTATCATCAATGGCTGCGCTCCTTGCAGCGGAAAGAAATAATTAACACAGATAATGCTTATTGAGAGAGGAATTAAAGTTACAAATAATTATTCACTCACATTTATAATAATAATGAACTCTATTCTCAAGTAATAATTAACAAATAATTACAATTTCTTAACAGAACTCAGTTTGATATGCGTCTTGCGTCCGCAACCCTCAAAAGCCAACCAACAAAAGGTAAAAACAAAGGAAGACAAACGCAGATTATAAAAGGAATTTACAATTATCATTGTCTTTGTATGATACCCATCGATATGTCCTATTACATCATAAAGTATTATATAAATAATTAATATTTATTTCACTGTTTCTTCATATGTTGGATAGATAATGTTTATAACTGTTAGAGTCATAATTTCCTCTCGTCGCACTGTAGCAAAAACTAGAAGCCGTTGCAAACTTATTTAACTCTTATTTGGGATGCCTAAAGTCGATTAAAATTATTTCCAGCTTGTGCATATTTATTGACCAGCGCAGCCATTTTTCGTGCTAATTTGTCTGAGCTGCTATTAGAGAAATTCTACATTCGCATTTATATAACAACATGCACTGCTGACCACACTGCAAAAAAATGAAGGCCGCATTTATCTCGTGGATGTTACATCAGACTGCCGTACAGGTCTGGGTTATTGTTCATGAGTTCCAACAATTCACAGCAAAAGCGTAGTCTCTTTGGGAGATCGTCCATTTAGATTTTGCACTGTCGGAATTTTTTATGGATAGCATTGCAGTTCCGTGCACAATATTCACCATCCACTGCGATCCGATACGTCACGCTGCAGCGCATGCCTGCGTGCAGAACGCCTGGACTTCGGCTGAAGGCTTCTTCCAATCTTGCAACATTCTCTGGTGTGCACACGCGTTTTGCACTTCCACACCTCTGTCGCACCGTTTTCTCAACGTTCTATACCTACTCTTTGATAGCATGTGCCGATGGGGCTGGGGCATGACGTGCGAGATTATAATGAGCACAAAATACACGCCGCACCGCCACGCAGATGTCGTTTTTGTATAACGCCTTCATGGCAACACCGCGTTATTCACCGGTCCAGACGCCATCAGGACTGAACATCGAGATCAGAGTCAATAACAAAGGTTTGTTGTCCAGATGGCACTACTCTCGCTTTCTGATTCCTATTCCCCGCATTGCCAAATCGCCCGTTCCACTGCCACACTTGTTACATACAGAATGTGGATGGTGTTACCATTACTTTGTGCGGATGTGCTATAGTGCTAATCCTTTCTAGGCGTACAGTACACGTCATGCCATTTCGATGTTTCTTGCATGCGGCCTTCATTTTTTTGCAGTTTTAGTGGTCAGCAGTGCATGTTGTTATATAAATGCGAATGTAGAATTTCTCTAATAGCAGCTCAGACAAATTAGCACGAAAAATGGCTGCGCTGGTCAATAAATATGCACAAGCTGGAAATAATTTTAATCGACATTAGGCATCCAAAATAAGAGTTAAATAAGTTTGCAACGGCTTCTAGTTTGTGCTTAACTTTTGAGGGTCGAAAAACCAAGAAATTCATTGGATTTTTTAAGGTTTTCCTTCCCGAAAACGATAAATCCTGCAGAAAATTCTCAAAACACCAAAATTAAAGCGCATAAAACTCGCTTAGAATGACCTACTCAATGTTAAAATCGGTACAGCTGTTTAGCCACAATCGATCGTCAAACATCGGCAATTCTTACCAGGAAAAATGTTATAAGTTATAAGTTATACTCACGTTCCAACGCCTGTAACTCAAAACCCCCAACAGTTTTAAGCTCACTGAAGAAACTGCGTCTTCAGCGGCTGTGACACCACCTCTATATTTTTTCCGACAGGGAAAAATCAGATTTATAAATTTATTTCAAAAGAACGCAAACCTTCAAAACGTAGCCTCAGACTTCGTGGATCCCAACACCACTCCTGATAAGCTAGATGAGGCAGAAGTTAAGTTCATTGTGTGGTTGTAACACAGGTGGCGGCTGCAAACCTTTGAATGAAGTTCGTCAGCAACAGTTCCAGGGAAATTTATCGAAAAATAATAGCTTCCGTTTGCCCTGTTAGTCTCCCACTGACGCCGCCGCTCGCCAGCACTCCCTCAAGTGCCACTTGCAGGTTCCAATCAGCTGGGGACAGAAAAACAAAAAACGGTCTGATCCCCATTGCAATCACCGAACCACCAGTACCCCAGCAACTGCTAGGCACATATCCTGCGCGTGCAAGAAGGGAGGCAAAGCAGCTTGTTCACGCAGGAAAGCGCCTATACAGCGTTCGGCAGCATGCAGCGATTGCAAGGGCTTTCATGCCACAACTTTCTAGCAGAAAAAACATCATCTTTGATTCGACGCAAATCTGACAACGTCGAGGAAGAAATCGATTTTAATCATGTGCCAAAAGAAGTCGAAGAACTGGACGACGACGTTTCCATTACGGGACCAACTTCCCCGACGCGCAGAAAAACGTCAAAAATATAAATTATAAATAAATGTAACTACAGAACAATAATTGCTAAAAAATGTTTGCAAAAAGATTATCTCTCATCAGTTTTGTAGCTCTTTTTACGCAGACTTCAACACCTTACAACTTCCATGCATTACACTTTCCGTTCGGAGTAGTCGTGTTTTAGTTACAGGTGTTGGAGCATGAGCGTAACTCGCGTTTCCGCCAAGTTGGTACGAACTGCCAATGTTTGACGATCGATTGTGACTAAATAGCTGAACCGATTTTAACTTTTAAGTAGGTCATTCTAAGCAAAATTCTAGGCTCTTTCATTATGATGTTTTGTGAATTTTCTGTAACATATATCGTTTTCGCGTTATACTCGAAAAACCGGAAAAATTCAAAAATTTCATGGTTTCTCGACCCACCAAAGTTAAGCACAAGCCAGAAACACGTTGCATACTCATTTAACTCTTATTTGGGGTACCTAACGTCGATTAAAATTATTTTCAACTTGTATATATTTATTTGCCAGCACAAGTCTAGTTGCCTACACTATACGGCGTAAACAGAACTTTGCTCTCCTTGTGGATACTTCTGATACCCTCTCAGATCCTAACCTGTAGTACGCCCTTGTTTTTTTCCTACCGAACACCTGATACAGACGTCACACACGACCTCATAATGGAAGACCTTGTTTTCTTGAAACTGCTCTATCTCCTTCATAAGCAGCCAAAAACAAGGTTTAATACATCTCGGCCGTGACCGCGACGTAAGAAAATCTTGTTTTCGGCAGCAGTAGCGTCAACGATTGCAACACCCACGTGACTTCAAGAATAAAAATACAGTAATATTGGGTATTGATATTTGTTCTTCGAGCTATCGCTGTTTCATGAAAAGATTATTGGTTAATTAAGAATTCTCGCAAGAGTGGAGCGTGATCACGTGTAACACGTAGTGAGGAACGTAAGCGACACGTTACATTTAAAAGAATTTGTTTTGAAAGAGTCAGTTCTCAAAGAGAGTTTTATTTGCGTACTGAGTTACTTGACAACGTACTTTTGAATACATCACAAACGTCACATATTTGTAGTACAGTCACGTGACTAGTTTAGAAATAATGATTACACCTTGTCAGTCAGTCCCATTCTCGTAGTGAACGTTAGCAACCTTACGACTTTACTACCTGGCTGTACTCAGTAATTTCTACTTGGGTCGTTGGCTGCTGCCTTCTACCAACGAGTTATGAAGCATCAACTATTTGACTTTGTTGCGCAGATAGCTCTAATGGCAAGTGACGTGTCTCGTGAAATTAAAATAATAAAGAAATGATTTTACGGTCTGATCCGATGGACGGATCACCACCAATAGTGTCTCACTCCCACATCCACATCTGCGTTCTACACGCCACTTTGCGGTATGTGACGAAGGGTACTTGGTGTACCAAGATCATTCCTTCCCCCATTTCCTTTGCTGCTTCCTTTGCTGGTGGGAGCTATAGAAAAAAGATTATCGTTACTGCTCACTGTATTCCTCACGCTGTTTAATTCTGAGGTCATGGTTATTACGTAAGATGCATGTTGGAGGAAATAATGTAATTTTTCAGTCGCGTGGCAAGTTTGCTCTCGGAATTTGAAGAGAAGTCTCTACACAGTGTTTAGCGCATCTTTTGTTGTGACTCCCACTTGTGTGCGTTAAACGTTTCTGTGGCGTCCACACGCTGACTAAACAAATCCGTTAACAAGTCTGTAGCTCTTTTTCGAACTTCTACCTCTTTGTTAAAACATACTCTGTAAAGACGATGAATAATATTCAAGAACTGACTGAATGAGGATTTTGTAAGGAACCCCCTGAGTTGAAGGCAGAGAAGAAACACTTATTTGTTTTCGTATGAATTCATCTGCCATTTGTTTTCAACCTGGAATGACTTATTGAGGAAATATTAATCAGAGAATAAATTAACTACGATATTATTGTTCTATTTTTAATTTATCAGGTTCTTAAAAGGTATACTTGTGTGAGCCTAAAGGTAATTCTAAAGACTATACTGCCTCGTGTCTATTGAAAATGATCAGAGGTCAATTGGGGTCAAACTTGACACGGTTTGTTTGTTCTTTTGTTTAGGTTCAAATGGCTCTAAGCACTATGGGACTTAACATCTGAAGTCATCAGTCCCCTAGACTTAGATCTATTTAAACCTAACTAACCTAAGGACATCACACACATCCATGCCCGAGGCAGGATTCGAACCTGCGACCGTAGCAGCAGCGCGGTTCCGGACTGAAGCGTCTAGAACCACTCGGCCACATGGGCCGGATTTTGTTTAGGAAATCTACTTATAGAATAAATTTCTGTTCGCAAACTCCAACCAAACTATTTGCTGTTAGACTGTTCCAAAGAACCGTATTTGGAAACGCGCGTAGTAACAGTCACAAAAAATAAACCGTTTAAATTTTTCTCGAGTTTCTTCTTTTTTTCGTAATAATAAGTTTGTAGCGTATTTTTGATTAATGTTAAAACATATGAAATATTTAGAGAGTTGAGGAAGGCTAGAAAATAAAGATATCGGATTAGAACGTTCTAAGTGATGCGGAGGAAGCTATTAGAAAAGCGTACCGCTCGGTCGCACAAGGCATTTCTGTGACATCGCCGGGGACTTAGGATATGCCGCTGATCTCTGACACACTTACAGCACAGGACTCAGTGTGATAAAATTGTACATGCAGGGTAGATGGTGGGAACAATTTTATTGAGTGTGATTCCCTATTATAAGGCAGGGTGAAGAGTTTCAAGGGTTCCCAGTGGGG
Source organism: Schistocerca nitens (assembly GCF_023898315.1). Taxonomy (NCBI): domain Eukaryota; kingdom Metazoa; phylum Arthropoda; class Insecta; order Orthoptera; family Acrididae; genus Schistocerca; species Schistocerca nitens. The sequence goes on from NC_064615.1 coordinate 832,703,182, forward strand.
AACTAGTGACGGCCTGTAGCCTTACACTGCAGGGCATTACCACGAAAGTTTCTGTAGATATGGAATATTTTGTCTGTTTCAATTTTTCTTTTTTTTGGGGGGGGGGGGGGGAGGGGGGTAAGAGAGAAGGATAACAGGTTTCAGGCAAAAATTGGAAGGCATTCTGCATCTATGTTTACTACTCCGCAAGCAACCTTAGTGTGTGTGGCGTGTACCGTTGTCACATCTCCCTTTCCCTGTTCCACTCGCGAATGTTTCGCGAGAAGCGCAACTACTGGCGAAACTCTGTGTGGGCTCGAAGGTCTGTAATTTTACCGTCCCGGCGGAGGTTCAAGTCCTCCCTCGGGCATGGATGTGTGTGTGTGTTTGTCCGTAGGATAATTTAGGTTAAGGAGTGTGTAAGCTTAGTGACTGATGACCTTAGCAGTTAAGTCCCATCAGATTTCACATACATTTGAACATTTTTTGTAATTTTATCTTCATGGACTTTTCGCGATGTATGTTGGGAGGAAGCAGTATATTGGTTGACTCTTACAGGAACATACGCTCTCGCCACTTTAACAGTAGACCACACCGTGAGGCGGAACACCTCTCTTTCAGTGCCTGCCACTACCTTTGGCTGAGCATATCTTTGACGCTTTCGCGCTTACTAAATGAGCCCGTAACGAAACGGGCTGCTCTTATGTCGTCATTCAACTTCAGATCGCTCTGCATGATACTCCTAGATATTTTATGGCTGTAACAGCTTCCAGTGATTAATCTACGAGGGCTATCCACAAAGTACATTACGTTTTGGAATTAAAAATTAATAAAGTATTGGAAATTTTTTTTATTATATACAGATGAAAGCCACACTTAAATACTAGTTTTCTACATAGTTGCCATTTAAATTAAGGCACTTATCGTAGCGATGGACGAGCTTGGAAATTCCTTCGTCGTAAAATTCGGCCGCCTGCGCCTTCAACCACGTGGTTAATCAGTAACCCGGTGAAAATACGATTTTTGTGGACTTCCTGGAAAGAGGCACTACAATAAACTCTCAAAGGTATTGCCAAACTCTGCACATCCTCAGAAGAGCAATACAAAACAAGCGCAGGGGAAAGTTGGGCTCAAAGATCTTGCTGATTCACGACAACGCCCGGGCCCACACGGCAAATGCCACTCGTGAAGTTCTCGAATCTTTTAAGTGGGAGTTGTATCCTCATCCGCCGTACAGTCCCGACCTGGCACCGAGCGACTTCCACTTATTCCCAGCAATAAAGAAGTGGTTGGCTATGCAGCGTTTTGATGACGACGCACAGCTTCAAGAAGAGGCAACCACGTGGTTGAAGGCGCAGGCGGCCGAATTTTACGACAAAGGAATTTCCAAGCTCGTCCATCGCTACAAGTGCCTTAATTTAAATGGCAACTATGTAGAAAAGTATTATTGAAGTGTGGCTTTCATCTGTACATAATAAAAAAAATTTCCAATACTTTATTTATTTTGAATTCCAAAACGTGATGTACTTTGTGGATAGCCCTCGTATAACCGTGTATCATATAGTAATGTCTTTCTACACATGTGCAATGTGTTAGCTGCACCAAGTGTCATTCTTCTGCATTTCTGGCAATGCGACTGCTTTTTGTACTGCATGATCATCAGCGAAAAGCGTCATGAAAATTCCAACGTCTGACCCACGAGGTCATTTGTATATTGTTAAATGGTTCTGTAACACTCCCTTGGAGTATGCCCGATTTCTCTCCTTTGAGTATGACATGCTGTGTTCTGTTTGCTAAAAACTCTGCATTCCAGTCACACAGCTTATCTGATCTTCTGTACGCTCGTACTTAGTCCATTAGGCGGCAATGCGGAACTGTATTCACCGTCTCCCGGAAGTCAAGGAACACTGCATCTACCACGGCACCCAAATCTACTGAAGTCTGGATCTCGTGGAGGAACAGAGGGAGTTGGCCATTCGGAACGCATGTCGATTCATACAGAGGAGGTTTTCGATCGCCATTAATGTCATGATGCGCGAGCATAAAACTTGTTCCAAAATTCTACAGCAGACCGACGTTAGAGATAGAAATCCTTCAACTTTGTGCAGCTTTTCGATGACACTTCCTGAAAACGGGAGTAACCTGTGCATCTTTCCAATCATTAGGAACGCTTCGCTCTTCCAACAACGTACGGTAACTTGCTGCTGGAAGAGGAGCACGTTCTTTCGCATACTCTATGTAGAATCGTATTGGTATCCCGTCAGGTCCAGTGGCCTTTCCTCTGTCGAGCGGTTTCAGTTGCTTTTCTATCCCATGGTCACTTATTTCGATATCGGTCATTTTGACGTTCATGCGATCATTTAATGGAGGAACTACAGTGCTATCTGGCTTTGCGAAACAGTTTTGGAAAAGGACGTTTAGTATTTTGGCTTTTCTATGTAGTGCTCTACTTCGCTCCGCGTACTGATTTAGCGTAAGACCAAAACTCCTTTGGATTTTCTGTCAAGTCGGTAGACAGAGTTTTACTTTCGAGTTTGTTGAATGCTTCACACAAAGCTGTCCTTAGCTAATTTTCGCTTCGTTTTGTTTTTGTCTGGCTGATCACTATATACTTTCATTCACCACGTCGAAGAACAGAGCGGGCTGTGGAGATTAGTCCACGGAAGAGAACCGTTGCTCTCGGCCATATCTCAAAAAGCTGGAATTGGGACAGAGAAATTTCGATTTCGGAATATTTGGAAGGGGATTTTCAGTTCGGTCATTTATATTACTTCCAAGGGAAACCTGCTGAAAACCTTGGTCAGGTCACGGGATTTGGGAACTTATTTTAATTTAATATTGGACAATCTGTCTCAGAGAAAAAAATTAAAAACGCAGTTTATTTGAAAATGTATTCGAGTTTTTCCTTTTTTTTTATGACCGACTTAGAACCTAAGACTAAGGCATAATTTTTTTTCTTCTCATCGTCCCAGAACTTCTTCATGCGTTGGCTGACGGTCTGTCTCTGTTCATTGGACGTCACCCTCCTAGGCCGTTGTTTTTGTTGTTGGACAGGAAATTTTGCTCTGTGGTATTGTCTGTGACGTTTTCTCAAATCATTTCTTGTCTCTTCCAACGATACCGCAGTATTTTTTATTTGGAAATGAAATTAAATGTTCGTTAGCCTATTGTCATTCATCCTTTAAATATGACCGTAAAACTTTAATCTCCTCTTTCTTATTATGTCTGTGATTATACATATGTTTCTGTACAGATCCTCGTATCCCTACTTCCTCCAGTTGTTACCTTTGTTCTTTTGTGATTCTAAAATTTTTCTGTTTTCCTTTCTTCCTTTTCCAGTTCTTTTTGTTCACCTCTGTTATTCAGTATTAGGCATTCAGATCCGTTAAGTGCTTTCGGTTTAATTACTGTTGCGTAGTGTTTCATTTTTACCTGGAATGATACTGATCTTTTATTACATTGGTTTTGAATGAGTTTGTACGCTAATTCAATTTTCTTCGATCTTTCATTACTTTTGGTCTTATCTAATCCATTTTGTTGTATCCATTCTCCCAAATATTTAAACCTGTCAACTCTTTTGATGCTTCCGTGTTGTATTTATATATTTTTTTCGTGTTGTGTTTATGTTCAATGTATTCCGTTTACTCATACCATATTTGTAATGAGGTTTTAGCTGCAATTTTCTTGAAGTGTTTCTATCACTACAGATCTTCCTCTTCCTTTTCCTAGATGGAGTCCTTCGATGTTTTTCTTTTGTAGTTTTTATCCCAGTCTCTCATGACCTTGTCTAAGACCAGATTGAAGAGAATCGGTGAGAGCCCATCGCCCTGCCGAACACCTGCGTTGATTCTGAATGGTTCAGAAACACTTCCTAGGAATTTAACTTTAAGTTGTGTCTGTTCGATTAATTATTTAATGGTTTTGTCGATACCTGCTTCTTCCAGTGGTAGGAATATAGAATTGTAGGCCTTTTTTTAATTTTTTTTTTAAATCGATGAATGTGACGTTAATGTTAAGGTTCCGCATTGTCCATCCTGAGGATTATTTTCAAGTTAAAAGTTGCTCTGGGAACGATCTCTTTTTTATAAACCCCTTTCGATACCGACCAATTGTGTGTGTTGGTTGGTCTTCTATCTTATTCAGGTTAGATACAATTTTGTAGGTGACCGGAAATAGATAAATGCCTCGATAATTGTTGGTGTCTCTCCTGTTACGCTTTTTATGTAGCGGATGGCTACTTCCCAGTTGTCCGGTATTTTTCCTGTCTCCCAGTCATATCTTATAATCTCATAAATGGTTTCAGCTGCCCTCTCAGCTAACATCCCGCCTTCACCTGGCGCTCTATTGTTTTTCAGCTGGCCAATGTATTGTTCAATTTGATGCAGTGACTTTGGTTGTGAAGGTGGGATTTTTCCTTTTGAGGCTATCTGAAAATTAGCCGTTGTGTTGTTTCCTCGCAGTCTGAAGAATGAAGAATTTTGCTAGTAACTCAACAGTTGTCTCTTTTGCTGGTAATCTATTTGCCTGTTGAGTCTTTGTAGTGCAGGCTCCCCGTTTTGAACCTTCTTATTTCTTCTTTGAAAAGTAAGTAGTGTTGTTCTGTTTGAAATTTGTATTTATTTCCTCTAATCGTTTTTATATCATATTTCTGTTTCTCTGTTTGTGTATACACAAGACAAAGTCGATGACTTTCTGGACTACCGATCTGCCAATATAAAACAGGCGGTTGTATGCTGGCATTACTTTCACTTGCTTTCTTGCTTTCGAGACATGTAACACTAATGAAAAAATTTTGCCCTTGCACATCTCATCAGGAGGAATACAAGGCGAAACCTGTAATGCAGGCAGTTATGACACAATTTTCCTCTGACGATAGTTTTAGACTTTCTGGTGATTTCATATGTTCTCTCGAACCAGACATCCTGTCGCCCATCAGGTGTTTGCAGATATTCTGATAACGCACTATATTGATTCACTGCCAGTTTTCCGGAATAGGAGCTTATCGCAACATACGGTCAGGAGATTTGTGATGGGCCGAGTTATCGCCACGTTGGAACTTCTCGAGTGGACTGACGTGTTGTCGACTAATTCTTTTGGAGGACAGAGTGGCAGACAGAAAACAATAGCATTAACGTAGAGATAAAGCAAAATGTGTGATACATCTAGTATTTGCTAATCAGCATGCGATGAAGGCAGAAATCAGTTTTCCTGAGTCACATGTTTTCTGAATGCTGTTAGGGCCTAAAAAGCCTCACGGTTCACAAAATTTTGTAGCTTCAAAAGTGTTAAAGGCATGAATAATTAACTTCTGATGAGCTATGCCCCCTCCACTTCCGTAACTGTATCAGCGACTGCAACAAGAAGAACTGAGTAAGTCGTGCGATCGGCTTAATTTTGCCCGTGACTTCTTATTTTATGTAAATCGTTTCACTTATGAATATGTAGAACGTTCGGCGCCGCTGATAATCTGTTTTGCTTAGTCTTATCTTTATCCGTGACTGCGCTGTTCCCCCCCTACCCCACCTTTTAGGGGCATATTGTTACTGTATTCTTTAGCAAAGAACTAATTAGTGAGGCACTTCCCTTTATTATTTATTTTATATACTTCTTGCGCCAACCATCCTTTCCGATAGCTCTTCATTTCGAACTTTACCAGTTTTCCTAACTGATAACTTCCCACATTAATTCTGTATTTCAATTGTTTCCAGTTTTTCCTCCACCTTCCACGTCTGTCCACATTTAAATTCGACTTAATTATTCACTCCATACATTCTGTTTCACAAACATTTTCTTCAGCTCCATGTTAACATTTTCTACTATTAGTGCTCAAAAGCAGAAAAAAATCTTGCTCCACCTGCATCAATCTACTAATAATCCCTTCCTTGTTTCGCCCATCTGGCGTGATTTTTCTTGCTGTTTAATGTAAGTCTTTCTCTTTTCCGACAGTTTCTTCCCTATTTTGTGTATGTAGTAGCAGATTTTTTTCTTTTTGATAATCTTCATTGCTTTCTCCCTTTTACGTACTTTCAAGTAATGGGAAATATTTTAAGTAGGTTGCGCACCATGTCGAACAGTTTTGTCTAAATCTGTTTCTTTTGTAATTCGTGGCGAGCCTTAAAAATTCCGAACGCAAACTTGATATGGGAATTTCACTGACAAAATCTTAAAAACTTATCAACAAAAAAACAGCTTCGTCTAAATGTAACGACAGCAGACTAATTAAAGCCCCGCACCTGGCCTAAACTCTTGCTTAGCTGCTTACCCGCGGCTATTTCATCACTTACCCTTGATACCAGTTCTCCTTTTAATTCTGTTCTGAACTCATCACAGTTGGTTGAGAATGATAACATGCCGAAAATAGTAGACTATTTATCTGTATTATTTCAAAAGAAACTACACTTCTTGTGGTTAAGTATCTTATATCTAAGCGACGGTTACCAGATCATCCATACTGGCAGCATAAGAAGCAAAACAAAAGCATCTGTGCACATCACAATCATTTACCCCAAATTTTAGGGGAAAAAAATGTGTGCTGCCATTGCAAAGCAACTTGTAAAACAGCATACACAACATCTCAAGAGCCATAAAATATTCAGGAAGGTGCTATAATACAGAGGCGATAGTCAGGAATCTCCCTCAGCTGCAGCGGTATACAGTTCTTGTATAATATCACTTGAGAGGAGTGTGGTTCTAATAAAAGAAGGGCGGCCTGTCTGCCCAAGACATCGTAGTTGCTGGAACTTGCGAAAAACGGAACCACTTTGTGCGGTATTGTTTAGAAATCAACCATAAGTATTTCACAGATACCAAAATGCGACACTCAGGCCATAAAGGACAATTTTTTAGGGTCTGAAATATTACAAACCGAAAAACATCAGAATGGCAACCCAGAACTTAATGAGCAAACGGATTTTGTTTCTTATCACTTCGGCATGCTTCGAGCTGTTCAGCCGTATAGTTGGTACCAATATTTCCACCATTAATACAGTGAGAATTTTGTGAGTTGTCGAATCGTCGCTGCAAAACTCACAGTGATCCAGGAAAGTCTTTTTATATTCATTCTACTTACGAGCCACAGTATTTTACAACAAGTGATATCGGTGTATGATGAACATCTTCCAGGCCGGAGCACTAACAATGATTGAGTCACGTAGAGCCATACTTATAAACGTTGGCTCGACGTGACTGAAAAATTATTGGTACTCAGGTCTTTTAGATGATCATCATAGAACGCTTTTAATTAACTGGTGTAAAATAATTTGATCTGTAACTGGAATAAATATAAAAACTGTGAAAATTTGTGAAACAATCTCTAGTCTCTACTGCGGAATAAATAGTTTACTATCGTCAGCATGGTGTAACGAGAGACTATGTATGTAACCTGTTATATAAGTTATATGTTAAACTATCACTGTCTTAAATTTTCATTTAATTAATTTTTCCTGTACTGTAGAGTGTCAATATATTTCAAACTTTTACTTAATTCCTTTGGTTGTTGCAAATCTTTTCTTTCATAGTATATCTCATAACGCATGTATTAAACGAAAAATGGAGTGGGAACCCAAAACCTAGATCTTGTGAAACAGGAAGTTTAGACAAACACTTATGTTTTCATGTTTGGTAATAACAATGTTTTGTAATAAGGCCCAGCCAAATCAATTATCATCTGTACGTCACTACAGATTCACAGATGCAGAATTTCATGTACGAGTGTCGTTCAGTAAATAATGTCCCAATTTTTTACAGCTGTAGAAGCCGTTAATAACAGCTGAAATGGACATTAATGTGAGGTATGTCCAGCCTTTGCCTTTATGACGGCTTCAACTCTACTGAGAATACTTTCTGTTGTGGCGTAAAACGAAGGTGAAGAACGCTAGAGCAGAGAAGGCTGTGGAACGACGTCAGTCAGCAGCCAGCTGACTAGGACCGCACCACGACAGGAGCGGCCTCCACTAGAAGGGAATATAAGCTCCGCTCCTGCCAGCCTCCGCCGGACAGCAGAAGACGAACACCAGTGTAGCAGTTATTAGTGATCCATATTCATTGCTTACAGCGACATTGTGTATAGTGGAGGACACTGTTTGCATTTCGCCCATCACTTGCGACAACTCATAAATCTAAAGTTAAGTACTCTCAATCTTCTTTATTGTAATAAAAACGATTAATGTGATTTGCTTGAACTCTTGTATAGCTATCCGAGAAGGCAGCATCCTTTTGGGCACCCTGTAAAATGGCTCTGAGCACTATGCGACTTAACTTCTGAGGTCATCAGTCGCCTAGAACTTAGAACTAATTAAACCTAACTAACCTAAGGACATCACACACATCCATGCGCGAGGCAGGATTCGAAACTGCGACCGGAGCGGTCGCTCGGCTCCAGACTGAAGCGCCTAGAACCGCACGGCCACTCAGGCCGGCGCACCCTGTAAGAGACGAGTGGGCAGGACCCCACACTTCCTATGAGGTACTTGAATGTCTGTGATGGAATGGCAGCTCATTCTATCCCAAAGGATTTCTGTTGAATTCAGATCGGGACTCTGGTCAGGCCAGTCCATTTCAGGAACATTACTATCCACAAAACATCACCGCAGAGGTGCTACTTAATGACAGGACGCACTGTCATGGTGACATAATCATCATCTTCGACTTGTTCCTCTATTATGAGCAGTGCACAAAATAGCAGACTGTGTAGATATCCTTTCCCATTGAACGTTTTGTTAAGCTCAGTAAGGGGGACTAAGCCTAAGCACTAAAAACTCCTCCAAATCATATCACTACCTTCTCTGTACTTCACTGTTGTCATACACATTATGGCGGGTGGCGTTCTCCAAGCATTCGCCAAATCCAAACCTCTGCGTCGGATTGCCACAGGTTACAAAATGATTCATCATTCCAAATCACTCGTTTCCAGGTATCCACTGTCCAGTGGCGTCGTCCTTTACACTATAACGTTTATGTCAGTGCTTCTAACTATGCAACGTTGGTTCTAGCTCTGAGACACGGACAATTACACGGTTGAAAGATGACATGGCCGTCGGGAAAGACATCAAGCTTGAAGGGATGCAGGAGGTTCACAGCTGTCAGCGTGTCTTCGATTACTACCACAGATCCCACGCAAGCGCAGGACAGTTTATTCCATAGTATAATACTGCTCCCACCAGCTTGCGCCTGTAGCTTGCTGCACGTTTCGAGCCACCATTCACACCGATGACGGCGTTTGCGAAGACGAGACCTAGTGTAGCAAAAGTGTGATTCTCCCGAGACGACACGTTTTCATTGATCGACTGTCCCGATGGTTCTGTCCCCACTGCAATCATAACTGGCGATGTCGTTGGGTCAACATACGAATATTTAAGGGTGATGTGCTGCGGAGCTCCATGTTCAACAATGTACGATGAACGGTGTGCTCCGAAACACTTGTACGTCCACCAGCATTGTGCTCTTTCGGCAGAGATGCCGCAGATCACCATCTATCCTACTTTACAGAGCAGACAAGACTCTGAACTCAATGTTCTGCGAAGAGTCGTGGATGTCCAACTATTTAGCGCCTAGTGATAGTTTCACTGCCCTTCTACCTCTTTCCGTAGATGGTCACGGCGGTAGCACGTGAACATTCTACCAGCTTTGTCGTTTTGGAGCCTCTGAGTAATAATAATCTACTCTTTGTCAAAGTCGATTATCTCAGTGGATTTCCCCATTTCTTGGCCGGTGTGATTCCCCGTCCGTGTCCGCTCCGCCTACATACTTTGTTACCACGTTACGTGCCCACAATGCCACCAGGCGGCATCCAACGTCACGGTGTACAGTGGTCATAATGTTTTGGCTGATCAGTGTATGTGCGTTAAGTAAGACACTGTAACCCGCTGCCAACTGTCACAAGTTGTACTACCAGCCCTTCCAGAAGCATTAAGTCATTGTCCACTGAATAGTACGAAGCGTTGATGTCTAAAATAATGTCATTTCAAGAGAATTTGTCCAGTATCGATAGTTGCTGATGACAGCAACACCTTAACAACTGACCAAGCCCATCCGTTCGTTCGATCTTCGTTGCCAGCCACCAGTCTGCTGCAACTCAGTTCTCTTAAATCGATAACTTAGTGTCTTGCCTACACACCACTTCATCTGAACATGTTCTTTCCGTCATCTTCACCTGCTACATACAGGTTTTTCCTTGAAGATGACAAAGTTAAACGCAAATCCGAGTAAATTTCAAATTTATCGCTGGCTACTGCAGATAATAAAAATTGAATTACATATGCATTTTTGTATTCATTTCTCTGTACAAGTTGCACATGGCGCAATATTCACAAAAATTGTTCAGAACAGCGACCCTCAATTTCTACACCGTCATGACATCGTTGCACAGTGTTGAGTCGTAACCGTTCAGACAGCCCTCTTTCTATCCACCTTTCAAGGAACGTCTGACGCTGGTGTTTACGGGCAAGATGAGCAATGCGAGCTAGGGCTCCAACCAACGGCATTCACATGCTTTCAGGAAGATTACTCCATCTACAGTTTATTAGTGAATATTCTCGTCAGATGTATGCATACATATTTTGGTTCGCCTGCACTATAAAGTCCGCAACTACATAACAGAAACAATGACACAGTAGCTACTTACATAATAAAGCAATTTCACATCCTACAAATAACGCCTTGACCTTCTCGTATTCATATGACAGTGTTAACCCATAACAGTTTTGACTCAGTCATTCGACAGTCGTTTCAAGATCAACGCTGCTTGTCTCGAATCAATACATTTGTAATAAATAAAATTCAGCCATTGCCACAACACCTTTATTGATATTACTATCAGCTTCTAACGATCAATTCTTCGTCTTCTGACATTTTAACATGTATAATTACATCTACAAAGCAAAGGATAGGTTACCAGTTCAAATTTTACTTGAGTCATGACACCAGGAATCATAGCATCAACAGTCCATACACAAAGCGTGCAGCGTAACATACCGTATACCGTCTCCAAAACTAACAACTCTACCCACCATCGGCCGACGGAGCTATTGCAGTATCAGTATCTCCGATGCTCTTACCTACTGTAGATTGGAAAAAAATCGCATGAAGTAAAATGCTCACCCACGGCCACTAAGTTGATTTAGCAAGTTAAAACTTGTCACAGACTAAGGACAACACTCAGTAAGCTGCATAGCTGGCATCTATCTTTGTCTTCCATTTCAGGTTTTTCTCCATAACACTCTCCCATGGATCATTCGCATACGTTAAATATCCCTGGTAGGTACGGGTCCTAAATACTTAAGCAATATTGTATGATGGATCGAACGAGTGTTTTGTAAGCAGTCTCCGTTGTAGACTGATTGCATTTTGCCAGTATCCTAGCGATGAACTGACGTCTGCCATCTGCTTCGTCTGCGATAAGCCTATCTGATCATCAAATCTCTGCAAACTGTTACTCCCAGATATTTGCAAAAGTTGACCGATTACAATACTGACTCACTGATACTGTAGTCAAGAAATATTATACATTTTTGTGAAACGCGCAGTTTTATATTCCCGGAAATTTTAAACAAGTTGATACTATGTACCACCTTGAATTCTTATCAAGATCTGACTCGTTAGTAGAACAAGTTTTTCACCCTGCAGCGGAATGTGCGCTGATGTGAAACTTCCTGGCAGATTATAAGTGTGTGCCAGACCGCGACTCGAACCCGGGACGTTAGCCTCCCGCGCACAATTACTCTACCGACTTAGCTACCTGAGCACTAGTCAGGACCCGTCCATACGACTGTAGTTCCGTCAGTACACCTCCCTCCTTCCCAACTTCACAGAAGCTCTCCCGCGAAATCTGCGGAACTAGCACTCCTGGAAGAAAGCATATTGCAGAGATACGGCTCAGCCACAGCCTGGAGGATTGTTTCCAGACTGAATGTTTCAGTTTGCACTGGAGTGTGCGCTGATATGAAACTTCCCGGCAGATTAAAACTGTGTGCTGTAGCGGAACTCGAGCCGGGGACCTGTGTCGTGGTCTGATAGCTCAGTTGGCACAGCACTCGACAACGAAATTCCAGTCTCCTGGATTCGAATCTTGGTCTGTCACAGTTTTAATCTGCCAGGAAGCTCCAGACTGGTTGATTTGGCTGCTAAGTCACTAATTTTGTAAATATTCATTGCTTAATTTCGTGAACTGTAAATGGAGTGTCGTGGCCGGCTCGTTCGCCAGACTTGACGCCTCTGGATTTTTTCTTGTGGGGATTCGTAAAAGACACTTTTTTATTAAAAAGTTCCAACTATACTTGAAGATATGCGAGAGAGAATTGTCAGAGCATGTACTTCGATAAGTGCCGAAGTGATAAAGAATACCACTCAATTCATGATAAGAATATTGCAGCACTGCGTTGATACCAATGGTCATCACTTCGAACGCCTTCTGTAAATGGACGTTCATGCCACCTTTTTGACCTTAGATGACGTTCAAACACCTTACTGTTTCAATTTATTGAATTTGTCTCGATAGCACCTATCAGAAAATAAGCAACAAACTATAGCATCCCATTTTAAAAAAACGAAGTTGACCTTCATATCTCTGACGCGACCCCACCTACCAACAAAAAACCAACGTCATTCCAGGTGACTCACCCTGTAGATTAAACACGTTGAGAATTGAATAAGCGTTGTATTGATCACGATGAATCATATCATATGGAACATACCAACCAATAAAAGCATTTTCACATATCATAAAAATCAAAAGTGAAAGAGTAAATAGCTTTTTCAACGAGTAAATACTTTTCCTTAATTTGTGTAATATTCCTCAAATCAATGAATATCTTGTACTACAAACTTGGTAAAGTAACCTATCTTTCATCAGGATTCAAACTATCTCACACCTAATTTCATGGCTATCAGTTCAGAGTTTTCGTCGTGAAACCGTAACAGACAGAGTTACTTTCGCATTTCTAATATTAGCATGGAAGTATGAACTCACACGTTGGAATTTGTATAAGCATTGTATTCCAGCTGTTACCCAGCGTTCAGGTATCAGCAACATGAAACGAAAGGTACATTTGGCTTTATTGGCCGGGAGAACACGTTTGGGATGTTCAGGAATTTTGTTCAACTCTTTTTGTTTGATATCTATCACTTCGGTGACCTGCACGTCGATGGTGTTAAAATGATGATGAGGACAAAACACACGTCCCAACGAGCGGAGTAGTGGTTAACACACTGGACGGACATTCGGGAGGACCTGCCATCCTGCCTTAGGATTTCCGTCAGTTCCCTAAATCGCTTAAGGCAAATGCCGGGATGGTTCCTTCGAAAGGGCACGGCCGCTTTCCTTCTCCACCCTTCCCTAATCCGAGCTTGTGCACCGTTTCTAATGACCTCGTTGTCGATGGCACGTTGAACACTATTCTCCTCCTCCTCCGCACGCATCCAGAAGCGAGCAGAAGAAAAAACCGACCCGGGCGGGAACTCATGATCGAAAAATTATCAACGCTATCCGCATGACCACGAATTGTTCGCGCGAAAGTTGACGCAAGAAAGAAGTTACAAGAGGCTCGTGACTCTAGTGGTGAAATTGGCGACGGGTTTGCTCCTAATGATGAAGCAAGAGTATTGTGTTAGCATTGTATGACGTTGAATAGTATTATTTAGAACATATAAAACAATAAAAGCGTTTTCACAAATACGATTAAGTTCAAAAATCAAAGAGCAAACAGCTTTTTCGAAGAGTAATTATTGTTCCATATTTCGTGTTTTATTCATCCAATAAATATGTTTTATTACACACTGTGTTTTATGTTCCTTGGCGTTCAAGCTATCTTGATACCAAATTTTATCAAAATTGGTTCGGCGGCTTAGTCGTGAAAGCGTAGCAGATAGTTACTTCCGCATTTACAATATTAATACAGAAGTACGGATTAGTCTGCAATGAACTTCATTATTGAATTGGTAAAGGAGTGAAATCTATAACTTCTGAGTGCAAGCCAAGTGGACTGATAATCTTATTTACTCACGTCTGAACAACGGAACTAATTCACACTAACAAGAAAAAAATCCGTTAAAAGCATTCCGTTATTCAAGCACATCATAACTACATGGAAGCAGGCAGTGCAGCAGTAACATTACCTCATATCTTCATCTGTCAATTTAGTCTTTACCCAATCGTATTCCAAAATTCATCATTCTCTTTATCTTTGTCGTCTGCAAGCTATTTTACACCACTCAGCAGCACAGCGAACGCCCGACTTAAGTCACTAGCTTCTCTAGCTGCCGCAATCAGTGTTGCCAACTCTAAAAAAACCCGAGTCGCTAGATTCAATATCAAAAGTCGCTAAAACGGATTTTACTAGGGTTGTACTGAAAATTTCGTGCTGTGAATGGTGCAATAAGCCAGTGTGTGTGTATGTGTGTGTGTGTGGGGGGGGGGGGGGGGGTAATAAAATATTAATAAAAATTTTCTTATACGTAATTGCTATATTGTCTTAATTAAATGACGCATCGCTTGCAGCAACATACATATAAAATACGCTAACGTTTAATTAAACATGTTATCATAATTGACGCAACACATAAATTGTTGTTTCAATCACAGTAGTCAAATATACTAGAAATATACAACTATATTTGTAACAAAAGAAAGCAAGAACTCAAATTAGGTTACTAAATATGTACATACCGGTATGTGAGCTATTCATCGTCGTCACTCAGAAGATCGAATCATTCTTCTGTTTCATGCTCTGACAGAACTGTAGTTGATGTAGAGTGCTGAACGTCGCTCAAAAGATGATGTTGCAGTTCGACTGGTTTTGTCGCAAAAGAGTAACTTTTGTTCGTTCCAATAAGCTCCAATATGTCTGACGGTATGTCAAAAGATGCACAATCTTTATTTTGTTTCTTCAGCTGGTCTCTCATTATGATCAAAGCATTAATTGTCTTTAACGATAATCTGTTACGTTGTTTGGTTTTTATAATGTTCATAGAACTGAATATGCTTTCTACTTCTGCTTTTGAATGCGGTAGGCATAGAACAGTAATTGCTAGCTGTGAAATCAAAGAAAAAGGATTCTCCCCTGCGGTATTTTTATACTGCAGAACCTCACTCCAAAATCGAACAGTGTTAGTAGTCTTATTCCACCTAATGAAGTTGATATTATGCCATTCTTGCAGCATACCGTCTATGAAATCACCACTAAAACCCAATTCTTTGGCTAAATCCGCTGCAGCATTATTTTTATTCACTTTTAGTGTTTCTTCATCATTCAGCATTGACATTTTTTTCAGGATCGTAACGTTACTTGGCAGTCTTTGTTGAATTTCCTTTATGAGTTTCAGACTAAACTGAATGCATCTCTCCTTCAAATAAACTTTATTTTCTTCAGACAAACTTGACTCAGACA
Source organism: Schistocerca nitens (assembly GCF_023898315.1). NCBI lineage: Eukaryota > Metazoa > Arthropoda > Insecta > Orthoptera > Acrididae > Schistocerca > Schistocerca nitens. The sequence goes on from NC_064615.1 coordinate 832,718,541, forward strand.
ATTTCTGTTAAAAAATAAAGCCAAGGTTCGGATTTACGTAGATACATTCGCTCGGAACTGGTGTTGTCAACAAATCAACAGTTGGAAAAACTATGCTTTGTCCGAGTGACTGCATGAGAAATACAAGTGTACCTAGTAATTTAGTGGGGTCATTGTCTTCTCCTTCAAAAGCTTTTATTGCTATTTGTACGTCTTTTAAACCATGTTTAAGGTAAAACATGTAAAGATGATTTGACTCGTCACAATACATCTTGTACAAAAGATCGGCAGTGTAACAATTGTCTTGAACCATGGCAAGTGAAAAATGTAGCTTTAGTTCTTCCCACTGCTCCAGAATTCTTCGTATTGCTGGTTCAATTGAAAGCCAACGTGTTGCACAGACCTTCAAAATTTTTAGTGGCTGTTTTCCACAATTTATTGTCTCATAAACCTTTTTATATTCCTCTTGTTTCTAGGTATCGTATTCACTGAGGCGTGCGAAACTGCAAGCTTAAGAGAGTGACAAATGCAACGGATCAATACCAAGTGCTTCAAACCATATTCTCTCTTGAGTTGTTCGAAAAGCCCATTGTTTATTCCCACCATTGCAGAAGCATTATTTGTTCCAATTCCTACCATATTAGCGATTAGAAGTTTGAGAGCTTTCAAAGAATTCACAAGAACAGCAGCCAGATTTCTTGCATCTGCAGTTTCTACTACACCAAGTTTGAGAAATGCTGATCTAGTGGTTTGGTTGTTTACACTATAGTACCGTAAAACGATACCTAGAATTTTAGATACGATACATCTGTGGATTCATCTATTAGTACACTGTATTTTTGGTTACCTACATCTTCAACCAATGATTGTGTAAAATATGGAGCCAAAACTTCAGTTATAATGTTAGTGCACTTTGTACGATGTAATTGCATGTTTTAAGCGTCCTCATCACCGAAAAACTTTTTGCACAGTATTCCTAAATGATCTACAGCTAAAATAGAACAAAGTTCAGAAAGGGCGCCTTCCGCTCTGCTTGCTATTCGTAGTTTTCGGAACAATTTTCACAGGTAAGGTGGTTTGTGTTTTTTTTAATCAATTTTTTGTTTATGCTTAATAGTTTTCGAATGCTTTCTAATATCACACAATTTAGCATAAAACACTGTTGCACATACTTGACACCTTGCCTTGGATAAGTCTCCAACGGCTGGTTTCAGTCACTCATTGAATTCAGGTTCTGCTTCCCACGCATCCCGATATTTTTGAGCGTACTGCTTGTTCTTCTGCGGTAAATCCATTATGTAAGCCACCACAACATAAGTTTCCTCAATTTAGAATCACTGAAAATACGGCGAACTAGAAATCATGAAACAGTCTACTCACTCGGCAACTCGATATCAGTCCTATTGTTCATTGTTTCAAACGTAATAATGTCTGAGATACCCCCACCGAATTGTTCTTGCGTTATCACTGTGCATGTGGTAATAATTTGACTGCGCGTTAACATTTCGAAAACTTAGAAGTCTGGACAGAAATGTATTTTATTATACTTAATATTACGTATGTTTTTTATCAATTCGAAAAATAAAGGGAGTTCAAAAGTTGAAGTATTATAGATCGATACGCTATCGACGATAACAGGCTAGTGGGTAATGAATAATGAATTGTTCTATAGTCAAGGTTTTCTTACTCTGTAGGCAATTCCCACATTCAGGTTTACTAAACGCTGAACAATGCTAAATGATCTGCTAAGAACTTAATTTAACTTAGTAAATCTAGAACAAAGTCAGTGTAGTACCCATTCTATAGTTACAATCTTAGTTTTGTTAATGAAAATACTGGCCCAAAATAGTTTTGATTTGTACTTCAAAAGTCACCAGATAAGTCGCTAAATATTTTTTGTCGCTAAAAAGTTTTTTTTGTCGCTAAGACGAAGGCAAAAGTCGCGATTTCTAGCGACAAAGTCGATAAATTGGCAACACTGGCCGCAACGACAATGGCTACCAACAGCCAAAGGTCACACTGCTTGTACTCAGCACCTCTGTGGCGTAACATATCGACTGTTGAAAACTGCTGTTTGAAAATGTTTAGCGTATAAACGTGAAATATGACTCATCCAATGAAAATATAAAGCTCACATCATTTTCCTTGAATACCAAAAATCAACTATAAAGCTTACAATATACAAAAGTAACTACAAGAGCCTCAGTACACTTCACTGCGCCATACATGAATTTACTTCTACATCTAGCGATGATTCTCCATCCGATATAATATGGTGCGTCCTGACTGGAAAGAAATCCTCAATCCAGTTGCAAACTTCGTTTGATAGCCAATATGATCGTACTTCCGTTAATAAGCGTTCACGTGGTTGTGAGACCGATACTTTTAGAGAGTTAATAAATATTACATCCACCTGACTGCCTTGATCCACATTCTACAGTACGTCATGTGAGAAAAATGCATGTTGAGTTTCAGTCATAGTGATGTACAAAAATCTTCTCTGCAGTAAGCGGTTCGGTCAGTTTTCAAGAAGACGCCTAACGGATCTGAGACCGCGTGGTGTAACCACGAGTGGCTGTGGGTGAGGCGTGTGCTGTCGTGGAGCCGGCTGCCAACTGGAACTTCCTGCCACCCGCTGCCTCGCTCCTGACGCAAGACACGCCAAGTCTACATCACAGTCCCGCCCAGTTCCAGCTACATTTGTTTCTGCGAAGGCAGGAGACGAGCAAAGAACACGACAGCCGGCATCCTGCACCGCTACTGCACCGGCTCTCGACCTACATCTACGTTGATGAACAAAGAAATGATACAGAGAGTGGACAAAAATACGGAAACTCCAAAAACCCATCACATTACCATGCCTTATACACTGTTTTGGCATCTAAAACAACTTCCAATCTTCTCAGAATGAATAAATACATCGTCTGTATGGCTGTAAAGGGAATCTTATACCATTCTTCCTGCAAAGTAATGGCAAGTTCAGATGACGATCATGTAGATGAGTAGCGATCATTCACCGTTCTCTCCAAAGTAGACCGCAACGGCTCAATAATATGTGCATTTGGCGACTGTGGTGGCATGGGGCGATGCGTCAACCCACCTTCGTGCTCGCAAAACCAGTCGTAGAGGATGTGAGCTGTTTGAACAGTGTCTTGTTGTCTTGGAACACAGCATCATCATTGGGGAACATACATTGTACCATAGCATGGACGTGATTATCCAAAATTGAGTATTTCTCATGTGTGGGATCCGTACCAGGTCGGGTTGAGAAAGGAGATAGAGAAGATCCAAACAAGAGCGGCGCGTTTCGTCACAGGATTATTTGGTAAGCGTGATAGCGTTACGGAGATGTTTAGCAAACTCAAGTGCAGACTCTGCAAGAGAGGCGTTCTGCATCGCGGTGTAGCTTGCTGTCCAGGTTTCGAGAGGGTGCGTTTCTGGATGAGGTATCGAATTTATTGCTTCCCCCTACTCATACCTCCCGAGGAGATCACGAATGTAAAATTAGAGAGACTCGAGCGCGCATGGAGGCTTTCCGGCAGTCGTTCTTCCCGCGAACCATACGCGACTGGAACAGGAAAGGGAGGTAATGACAGTGGCACGTGAAGTGCCCTCCGCCACACACCGTTGGGTGGCTTACGGAATATAAATGTAGATGTAGATCGCGTAATCCTTGGCAGTAATGCGAGCCTGCAGACTAGCCGTGAGACCCATCGAATGCCATGGTGTGGTTGCCCAAATGATCACCGAATCTTCGAAATATTTCTTTCTTTGGGAGGTAAGCTCTGCCAGAAGTTGGAATCAGTGTTATACAAGACTGATCCGACCAAATGACTTTCTTCCAATGCTCCAAAATCCCCGTTTTGTGGCTTCGGACGCCACGTTTTCCTGTTACAGGCAACTGCATCACTGATGATCGGTTTTAGAATTTCAGATCGCCCTGCAGTTCTATTCTTCTGGTGCTCCCTTCGTGTTGTTTTGCTACTGACAGGTTTCGCGAGTGCGGTATCCATTTTTGCAGTGACTTTTGAAGCTATCATCTTCTTAATTTTCGTCATAATCTTCTTCAATGACCGTCTGCTACGATCACTCAATACGCGCATTCGTCCTCGTTTTGACTTAGCGAATGACTGTTTTCCGCTACTCCTATATGTGATATAAATATGCAATACGGCGCCTCTCGGCTACCTGGTTCAAATGGCTCTGAGCACTATGGGACTCAACTGCTGAGGTCATTAGTCCCCTAGAACTTAGAACTAGTTAAACCTAACTAACCTAAGGACATCACAAACATCCATGCCCGAGGCAGGATTCGAACCTGCGACCGTAGCGGTCTTGCGGTTCCAGACTGCAGCGCCTTTAACCGCACGGCCACTTCGGCCGGCTCGGCTACCTGGGTCAAGCAACCACCTACCACACGAGCACTAACAGTTTTCCCACGTTCGAATTAACTTAGCTGGGACACAATGCACTCACAACCTGACAGAATACTATTCTCACGTTGACTGACACTTCCAACGTATTGAGTACATTTCACAGATGCCGTTCGTGGTCAAATACTTCAGCGCAACTTGCAGACTTGGCTAGGATCTGCATTTATGAACAAGCACGCGTTTCTCTGAGTGTTTCCATATTTTGTCCAACTCCTGTAGATATCACCGTTACGGTGACGGTCACATGTGGTAACTACATAATATTAAAGCTGCGTCGTTTTGTTTTAAAGCATCTGGCTTTCAGAAATCACGTCACCATTACAGAGATACAACCTCCCGCACTCCCACATCTGCTTGTCGTGATATTTTCTTCTTAAAGGTTATGGGACATCTGCTGCAGTTACATATGACTCTGCTCTAAACCTTTGACAGTCAGGTTCAATGTCTTACCTGTCTCTAAGAATTTTAACACATGTAAAATTTCTAATCCAGCGGGTCGCTGTAGCCGAGCGGTTCTAGGCGCTTCAGTCCGGAACCACGCTGCTGCTACGGTCGCAGGTTCGAATCCTGCCTCAGGCATGGATGTGTGTGCTATCCTTACGTTGTTAGGTTTAAGTAGTTCTAAGTCTAGGGGACTGATAACCTCAGATGTTAAGTCCCATAGTACCTAGAGCCATTTGAACCATTTATAATCCAGTTTGACATTTGCAGCATTCAAGTCATACTTGCGTATCTTCGGTTAGACTTTTGTATGCGTACAATATTTAGAATGTAACGTAGTTTTACTGTGGTCTGTATTCCTGTCACTTTTGTAAGCCACCTAATATGACACAGCGCTGTACTCACCTCATTCTAATTCTAGAAGGGAAGTTCAGTACGTAATTCTGCTCATTATTTTTTCTCGGCCAGTTTCGGTTGAAAAAATGCGGAATTTGTTGTGGGACATCGTGGAATATTCTCGGTGCAATCCCTAGAGTTTAATGAAGTTCGGATAGGTGAAGGCGTTATACGTAGCCTTCAAAACAGCGTCTGTAACGCAGCTGCGATCCAAGCAAAGAGCTGTCATTGAGTTTCTTTTGGCGGAAAACCATAGCATTGCAGATATTCACAAGCGCTTGCAGAATGTCTACAGAAACCTGACAGTGAACAAAAGCACGATGAGTCGTTGGGCGAGGCGTCTGTCACGGTAGACAAGATAGTGGAGGGTTCTCCAACGAGTCGCACACAGCTGTGATGCTTGGCAATGTGGGACCATGTGGACACCCTCATTCGAAGTGAACGACGGATCACAATCAAACACCTCACTGCTCAGCTGGACGTCTCTGTTGGTAGAGCTGAAACACTCGTCCACCAGTTGGGGTACGCGAAGGTGTGTGACCGCTGGTTTACTCGCCGCCTAATAGAAGATCTTGAAGAGCACGGATCATCTGTGCGGAATTGCTTAGGCTTTACAAGACTGATCGTGACAGTTTTTTATCGAACACCGTTACAGGCGCTGAAACGTAGGTTCATGACTTCGAGCCGGAAACACAATGGAAATCCGTGGAGTAGCTCCACACCACCCCTCCTCCGAAGAAAAGTTCAAAGCCGCATCCTCACCAGCTAAAGTGGTGACGGCGGACTTCTGGGGCTCTGAATGGGTTATTATCTTTGCTCCTCCCTCATGCTGCAACGATCAATTCTGAAGTTGTGCCACCCTCAGGAAATTGAAGAAACGACTACAGCATGTTCGTCGCCACAAAAAAGGAAACGAACTTCTCCTTCCCCATGACAACGCGAGGCGTCACACGAGTCTGCACTCGAGAGGAGCTCACATAACTTCATTGGACTTTTTCTTCCTCATCCATCCTATTGTCCGGATCTCGCACCTTCCGACTGCCATTCGTTTGAGCCAATGAAGAATGCAATCGGCAGGAAACAGTACGTGGATCATGTGGAGAATTCTGATGCAGCAAGGCATTGGCTCCATCGTCGGGCAGTGCAGTGGTAACATGCGGACATACAGGCCCTCTCAGTAAGGTGGCTTAAGGCCATCGCATTGAACGGAGATTTTGTTGAAAATAGCGCTTTGGAGCCAAGAGAATGGAGAATAGTACGCTATATTGGAATCGTGAATAAAACCTATTGAACGCCCTTCGTATAACAACGTGCTATGACATTCCAGTGATATTCCAATGAGGCCCTACACTCACACATTGGAAGCTGGCTTGTGATTTTGTCACTGCTACTGCTTCAGCGACTCGCACGGGATCGGCAGAGCGAGATCACGTCTAGCGTCAGATGACTACCCAACAGAAGCCGCCGCGCCACGTGGAGTGCGTGAAGGTCGAAGATTGCCCCGGCGGCGTCTCCTGGCCGACTCAGACCAGTCTGCGTGACCTGCCGTAGGAAGGTGGCTGCACGTTCAAAACCGCTTTGTGACGACACATTTCGCAACGGAAAGCATTACGAAAGTTTCATCATTTCCTGTGTCAGTGTACAGCGGTATTCCCCGTACGTCGCTGCAAAAGAAAGCACCAGGTAGCCGGCTCTGCGAAACAACGTCCACTCAACCTTACATTTCATTTACCATTCGATGCTTACGAATGCATCCCTTAAAGAGCTCGAACGCATCATACATGCAATGTCGAAAAATTTATACCGCAATCTGTAGTGAAGCGTACCCTAATTTATATTCCACCGCAAATACGAAAAAATAATTGATTTTTAACAGAACAAGCTAACTTTGTAATTGACTGTAGCACAAAGAACCATTTTTAATTATGTATTGAATCATTATTATTATTACTATTATTATTATTATTACCATTGTGGTCTTGACGCTGTACCGTTTAAGTCTGTGCTAATGACGCTTTAGAAGCGACTCATTGATTCACCCGCTGTCATTCACCCCACGTAGGTGTAGTGAAGAACATGTATGTTAATTTTACAGACTCCGTTGACTTTATCAGGCTAGCGAAAAAATCTGTATTAAAAAGGAGTGCGGCCAGGAGATCTGATACCACAGAATCTATTCTCATCAGTCCCAGAAGCAGCTCTCTGATGTTTCACATGGGAAAATGATGAAAGAATACGTATTAGTGCAACGTATTTAAACAATTTTCTGTTCACTGATGATATGTGAACTAACTGCCGTTAGTAAAGCTAAATTGTAATACCAAACAGAAGAGCCTAAAGTAAAAAAAGATTGAAAACACACCTGGAAATAAATTCACCGCACACCTAATTAGTACCTTCCTCCTCCTCCGAAGATAATACCGTGTAAAATCGCTTTTAGCTTCTGCCCCAGTTTGGGGAGGAGACGTTTAATGTTTCTTCTGGTACGTAGCCTCCCTTTGAACCCACACTTTGATGATTAGACAACGTCGAGTTACCACAATGCCGGGATATTGATTTCTAAGTTCGTCCACTGTACGAGTTTGCTTTGGACACGAAACTGGTGTAGCGGTAGGTAGGAGTTCGTCAAACCAGGCACCAATGCGTACAGATATGTAATCACGGCAGTTGTCGCCTTAGAGGACGGATGTTTACGCAACCAGCGCTGGATCGGATCTAGGTGCGGGGAGGGGGGGGGAGGGGGGGCGGGGGCAAACCGAGGTATCTGCCCGTGGCGGCAATTTCAGGGAGCGCCAAATTCATATTCTTGAAGAAAAAAACTTTGTTTCACAAAGTGCACATTAGTCTATTGATTATTCATATGATATTGAAAGGCATACCAGTCTGTTTTTGAACACATTCTGAGTTGATTTTCCCCACAGACAAAAGAAAGTCGACGGGACTACACGAGATGGGCAGAATAAACCCGAAAGGGTGAATGCCAATCGCTGTTTGTTTATGTGGTCGACTGGCTGTGCGAATGATAAGCGTTGTTTATTAGCGAAATCCATAGGTCTGATAGGCATTTGATATTGGTACTTCGTGAATTATATTATTTGTGTAAAGGAGGCACTTAAGAATGACCATTTGTGCCAAAACAGTTTCGCTCCTTTGCGTGTTTTACAAAAGCTGCAATATTAGAAAGACCTATTTCGTTTTACCTAGCAGGCAGTGACAAAACAGACGTAATCAAATCGAGAAACCACGCCAGTCTTAGGTACTATTCGTATTAAGGTACTATTCGTATTAAGGTACTATTCGTATTAACAGTTTTTTCAGTATTAGACAACGACATTTTGATTTTTCATGTAGCAAGACGTTTGACGAACTTTGGTGAGGCAATAGATTCCTTCGCAGAAAAGATAGCACGCCGTGTAAAGCTGTAGAAATATTAGAGTGAAAAAATGCTGGGACCTAAGGATTGAAGAAATGTGTACTGTCTTGCTTGTCTCTTATCTTTACTCGTTTTATGTTTTCTATATTTAACTTCATGTATTTAGTTTTAACTTCATGTATTTAATTTTATGTCACACAAGAGAGAAAGTTATTAGCTAATAGGCAATAAAGAGTGTAAATTTTCTCAATAGTTCTTATTCTCCCTGTCACAAATAAGAAGCGTGGCACTGCGCTTTGGCACACTTAAGACCAAATAACATGTCTTACATTTCCTCGAACATGTTTTATACATCAAAGTCTTCAGCGAGATGTGCGCTACAAAGTGAACATATTTTTGAAAATATTATTATTATTTTTTTTTTAATTTTTGACGATCGATTGGGGAAGGGGGGGGGGGGGCTGGAGGCGCCACTATCAATTTTTTGCCCCGGTTCGGAAATATCGTAGATTCGGCGCTGTACGCCGCATACTCGTCATGAAGATGCACTATCAGTGCATTTGACGCCTTATATCATCTGAAAAATGGCCACGCATTGGACCACACAACACGCCTCTCGTCAGCTGCTGTCCAGCCAGTTCGACGACTAAGACGCAGAGCTTTGTGCCGCTGTGCGCAATGTCCTTTCGCGCGTCGAAAAGTCAAACTAGTTCCACACTCAGGGAAATGAGTGCAAGGGAGAAGACGCATGAGTTCTGCGTCACATTTCTAGGCGAGGTCCTAGCAGAGGAGGACTTACATTGCCTTCCTCCGGCCTTCTGTGATGAGTGCTTGAACAGTGTAGTGTTAATGTTTGTGTTGTTGTGAATGAAGGGAAGGGACAGGGTGAAACCTGCTGTCGCCACATAATCTACACTTCTCGAATAGTACGAAGGGGGCCGCCAAGCTCTACGTCTCCATCCGACACACGGGCCACCACCAACAGTGTCACATGCCTACACTTCGTGAGACACTGCGGAGAAGTTCGGCATTTAATCCAGTACACTAGCGCAAAGACTGGTCAGCAGCATCTCTACGTCACAACTCTTCTCCCCATCCCAGCCTAACATTGGCAGCGAAAATTTTCCACCACCATGAATCGAACTTCCGCGTCGAACGCCACGGCACGAGCATGCATTAGTGACGTCGGCTACGATTTTTGAGAGGTACTGAAACCCAAATGTCTTTTACACGCAGTTCGTCTCCAATATTCACTGGGAAACTTTTTGAGATGGAGCTTTATTCTCTTGCAGACACCAACTTTGGTCTGAAACCAATTATCATTGACAAGGCGTGCCACTCGTCCCCGATCCGTGCCGATTAAGATCATTTTACGACCTCTTTTACGGGTTGTAACATGGATGCGAGTGGTGCACCATTCCTGGGAGACACAACATGGCTGCGAGTGGTACACCATTCCTGGGAGACACAATGGAGTGTCTGCGTTGATAGACCAATAAATCTGGCAACTTCATTCACAATGTGGTCACGGTTACATCGAAGCAAAACAGTTACTTTCTGCCATGTCTTGACTTCGACCCATCCTACTATGCTGCCATTATTTACGCCAATGGTTGACGGTCTTATGACTGCCTTGCGCCAAAGCAACCAGTGTGTTCTTCTGATGAGGTAACTAATATTTTGTCCGATTAGCTAAAATTACACTACTGACCATTAAAATTGCTACACCAAGAAGAAATGCAGATGATAAACGGGTATTCATTGGACAAATATATTATAATCGAACTGGCATGTGGTTACATTTTCACGCAATTTGGGTACATAGGCCCTGAGAAATCAGTACCCACAACAACCACCTCTGGCAGTAATAATGGCCTTGATACGCCTGGGCATTGAGTCAAACAGAGCTTGGATGGCGTGTACAGGTACAGCTGCCCATGCAGCTTCAACACGATACCATAGTTCATCAAGAGTATTGACTGGCGTATTGTGACGAGCCAGTTGATCGGCCACCATTGACCAGACGTTTTCAATTGGTGAGAGATCTGGAGAATGTGCTGACCAGGGCAGCAGTCGAACTTTTCTGTATCCAGAAAGGCCCGTACAGGACCTGCAACATGCGGTCGTGCATTATCCTGCTGAAATGTAGGGTTTTGCAGGGATCGAATGAAGGGTAGAGCCACGGGTCGTAACACATCTGAAATGTAACGTCCACTGTTCAAAGTGCCGTCAATGCGAACAAGAGGTGACTGAGACGTGTAACCAATGGCACCCCATACCATCACGCCGGGTGATACGCCAGTATGGCGATGACGAATACACGCTTCCAATGTGTGTTCACCGCGATGTCGCCAAACACGGATGCGACCATCATGATGCTGTAAACAGAACCTGGATTCATGCGAAAAAATGTCGTTGCCATTCGTGCACCCAGGTTCGTCGTTGAGTACACCTTCGCAGGCGCTCCTGTCTATGATGCAGTGTCAAGGGTAACCGCAGCCATGGTCTGCGAGCTGATAGTTCATGCTGCTGCTAACGTCGACGAACTGTTCGTGCAGATGGTTGTTGTCCCCATCTGTTGACTCAGAGATCGAGACGTGGCTGCACGATCCGTTACAGCCATGCGGATAAGATGCCTGTCATCTCAACTGCTAGTGATACGACGCCGTTGGGATCCAGCACGGCGTTCCGTATTACCCTCCTGAACCCACCGATTCCATATTCTGCTGGAATGTCGACCAACGCGAGCAGCAGTGTCGCGATACGATAAACCGAAAATCGCGATAGGCTACAATCCGACCTTTATCAAAGTCGGAAACGTGATGGTACGCATTTCTCCTCCTTACACGAGGCATCACAACAACATTTCACAAGGAAACGCCGGTCATCTGCTGTTTGTGTATGAGAAATCGGTTGGAAACTTTCCTCGTGTCAGCACGTTGTAGGTGTCACCACCGGCGCGAAGCTTGTGTGAATGCTGGGGAAGCTAATCATTTGCATATCACAGCATCTTCTTCCTGTCGGTTAAATTTCGCGTTTGTAGCACGTAATCTTCGTGGTGTAACAATTTTAATGGTCAGTAGTGTATAAACATACTGAAGCAATTCATCATCAATAACCGAAAACGAAAGTAGTAATAATTAATAAAGGAGCCATAGAACCAGTTGACGAGTTTTCGTATTAAGTGCAACGCAACGCAGTTACTGGATTAACTGCAAAAGGTACTGAAGATGTTAGCTGACCTTCAGTTTGGCTTTATGAAATGTATAGGCACACGTTAAAAGGATTTGTCGACCTTGATCCTAGAAAAGACGTTCGACAACGAAAATCGTACAAGATGTTCGAAATCCTCCGAAAAGTAAGTGCACGCTATAGGGAAAGACGGGTAACGTACAGTAAGTATTGAAACACGTATGTTGTGCGGCAGCGATGCTGAGACATTGTAGAATCTCTGACCAGAGCAGTTGCGCTCGACTCGCAGTAGCGAGCAGTCAGTCAGTGTGCAGTAGTCAGTCCTTAGTAGTGCTTGGAGTCTGTGAGTAGCAGTAGCGGAGAGCAGTCGGCGGGCGTCGGCACCGCAATGGTCGAGATACAGGATAAGGTATATTGTTAATCAGCCTCGCGCTCAACTAGCAATGTTAATTAAGTGTAATTTTCTGTAAAAAATCGCCCCCAATAATAATTTTGATTTTTTGAAAGCAATTTTTTAACAAAAGTATCATTTGATTCCCTTGCATTTCCTTAAACAAAAAATTTCAGTTAACTTCAAAAAAATTTAGTTATGGCGATACATCTATTGCAAGCTGTGCCGCAGAATAAGAGCAGAATTTTGACATGCAGTTTTAATAAGGTAAGAAATTTATTCTGAATTCGCACAGGGCAAACACCGACATTTCGGTTTAATTGAGTTTTGGTTATCACTGTAGTTTCATTGTCATGAGATTATCTTTCATTATTTAATGGGAACTTGTACTTGAGTCAGATAGCGAGCTTTCATTTAATTGTCTTTGCCATTAATATTTTTGTGGGAGCTTATACTTAGCTGTGGCACCATTTCTAATAAATATTGTTTTTAAAATTTCTGTGGGAAGGTCACACTTAGCTGTGGCTCCATTACTAATAATTATAGTCTTTTTAAATTTCTGTGGGGAGGTTACACTTGGCGACACCCGGTCCAGGATCGTATTTCGTTGAGAGTCTTTTGAAAAACAGTCAGATATCTGCTCTTATTTCTTAGATATAATTAGGATTTGGCGCAACGCTTTTACTAATCTTGTGACTTTCTTTCTACAGGTCAACGGCAATTCGTTGCTCTGTTGTATTTGTGTGTTGATTTTTGCATTGTGTTTATTTGCTTTGTGATTTATTGTGACTATTGTAAAAATGCCGCGAAAGACTATTAATAGTACGTCGCGAGGTGTAGTGAACGAATTTACCGACTTAAACAACGTGACCGATAGTACTAGTGACACGCAGTGTAATGATGACAATCCTGCGTTCACTGACAATCAATGCGTTCCAACCACTAATGATGACTTTTGTCTAAATGATGAACAAACGAACTCGGTTATGTCCTCTGTTAATTTGACGACAATCGATGACGAGGGACGCTCTGTTGTAATGAGCGCTGCCCAGCTTAACACACCCGGTTTGGAAAATTCAAATAACGTACAGACAAATTTCTCTAATGAAAATGAGCAGGATACACAAAGTACGCCGGATTTATTTAATTCCGAAATAGTGTCTGACAGTGTACATCCGACTGACAAACCTTTTTGTACATCTCAGAATAACCAAATGGTTACAGAAAGCGGGACAATTCCAGGTCCACCATTAAACAGCACGGAGAATAGGGTAGGTAATAATGGATTGGAACAATTTATGGCAAGATTGCTACAACAACACAGTCAAAATCTTATACAACACTATAAAGAAGAGTCCAAACAACAGAGTGAAAATCTTAAACAACACTTAAATGAAAAATTAGATAACAATTCCAGACAGTTAAATGAAAAATTAGATAACAATTCCAGACAGTTAAATGAAAAATTAGATAACAATTCCAGACAGTTAAATGAAAAATTAGATAACAATTCCAGACAGTTAAGTGAACAAATTAGAGCCGTTGCCGCGCAGTGCCATGACACTAAGGAACAGTTACGCGAAGAAATTGAGGCTTGTTCACGAAAAAGTAGCGAAGAAATTAGGTCTGTTGCTCAAGAATTAAGGGAAATGCAAACAGCCACAACAGAAACACTCAGAGACGAAATTAGCGGAGTCGCTAAACAATGCTCTGAAAAAGCTACACAATTACGCGACGAGTTTAAAGCAATGACGGTAGAACTTTCGCGCAAAATGGATGAAAAGATTGATGCGAAATTCGAGCAACAGAACACTCAAATTAACGAACGTCTTAGTCTTCACATACAAAACAGTGATACGCGTTTCCGCAAATTTATTGATGATCAAAATAAAGTCAAACGTCAAGTCATGGAAACAATCACTGCACAGAGACAAGAAGACAAACGTAAAATGTTTGCGAAGGCAAAAACATATGTAGACAATAATATTGCCACAGTGTCCGACGAAATTAATACATTCAAACAGTCGAACACAGAATTACGTGACGAAATTTCGGATCTTAAATCAAAAACAGATACACACACAATAGATATTCAAACAGTGACCGACAGACTCGAACAATTAGAACTAACACAGGATTCCGATGTCGTCAAAGCTGACGTTAGAAAACTGAACGAAACTACACGTAAATTGCAAAACCAGATTAATGCCACAGACACTAAAACCGATGATCAGGTTAAAATACTGACTGAAAAATGTGATGAATTGGCCAGTCGTATTGACGTCATCGAAAGTACTAATGACAATAAATCAGATGATACTTCACCGGTTTCGTTTAATCAAACACCTGAATTTCAAAATTTACAGCAGACAATTAATGAAATTGATTCGTCTAATAACATGTTGCGCAGAAAGTTGTCTAGTTTACAACAGGAAGTAACAGAAATGAAAAGTATTTCAGTTAATAACGCATCACAGCAGACGCCATTTTTCGAACATTTGCCAGACTCACGCAGCGCGTGTAATTTGAGTAATCTACAGAGAGTACGGGACTTAGATTCCGAACAACCACAGTTCAACAGATTTTCTTGCAATCCTGATCCGGTTCCATCACACAGAGACGATAACTTCGATTACAAACATTTTCTGTCAGTGAGAAAGTTTAAAGTGTTTAAAAACGACAGAACACAGATTCACCCGCTAGATTGGATCCAACAATTTAGCTTTGCTTTTCCACCGACTTGGCCTGTAACGCACAAACTGGAATTTATTTGTAGCTTTTTGGAAGGCGAACCGGCAACTCGTATGAGACCGATCGCGAGACAATGTTATTCAGTAGAGGAATTTCAGAATGCTTTTCTATCAGCGTACTGGTCGAAGACGACACAGCGCGGAATTAAAGATCAGCTAATTAGTTTACCAAATTATGAGAACACGAATTTTTCCAGTGTGACGCAATTTTTTGAGCACATGGTGCAACAGAACCAGTACCTAAGTGAACCGTACAGTGAATCTGCACTTATTCAATTATGTATCTCTAAGCTACCGCGATCATTAAGAGTTTCACTTTTAACCGGCCAGCAAAAAGAAAATATTTCAGCATTCAGAGATCTGTTACAGCTGTTGGAGGTACAACAATCTGATTATTCTTTTGTGAACAAAAATTCTTCGTATAACAACGAAAGCCAACAGACGTACGGCAATTATGATCAAACACGTAATTTCAATAGGAGAAGTAACAGGCGCTTTAGGACCGACAACCAGCAAAATTTTAACAGCAGACAAAATTCACATTATCAACATCATCAAAACTTTCAGCAACAGGACCCACCTTTTAGTAACAATAGACGTTTTGCACCACAACAGCATGAAGGTCAGCCGGTTAGCGTACCTAACCAACAATGGAATGCACAAGGTCAACCAGGCTTTAATGTTTCACCGCGTGCACGTGTAGTCCCTGATACAACAAATAGTAACGCACGGCAACAAGGAAACAACTACGTACAAAGAAGACAGTATTTTAATTCCTATCGCAATGCACCGTATAGGAATGACTATCACGACAGACGTAAAAATGACGAGCACAATTATCAACGTACATATAATAACAGTCGGTCATACCAACAGCAAAATTATCCACAAGAACCTATTCTCGTGAATGAACCCGACAGTAGGTATCATCCAGAGCGTAATACGTCTGGAAGAAGTAATAGGACAGTTCAAATAGTAGAAATGCCACAACATCCTCCTGATAATAGTAACACGTCAGATAGAATTTGACTAGATACTGTAAAAATCGCATCTTCCAATAATACAAGCACTACTTTTAACACGCAGAATGTTGTTCATGAAAATGTAATTACTTTTGACGACATCAGAGACACTCTTTTGCAGGAAAAACCAGTTGTTCAGAAAACTATTTCACATCCTGTCATCGAAATTAAAATTGGTTCATCGAAATTTTCAGCGGTAATAGATTCTGGCTCACCTATGTCGGTTATTAATGAAGAAACTTTTAACGAGTGTAACAAAGAGAATACGTATCCCACATTACCATTAGGCAAAACAAAAGTGAAAGGAGCAGTATCGAGTAAAGGAGTGGACGTAAAATTACAGACGCATTTATCATTTTGTATTGGAGGTCATACTTTTCACTCAAATTTTTGGATTGTTCCCTTGTTGACAACAGACGTAATTTTAGGTACTAATTTTCTCGTACAACACGACGCAGTGGTTGATTTTCAAAATTCTTATTTAATGTTGAAGGACGAAAATGTGCAATTGGCTTTAGAATTTCAGCACTCATTATCATCAGAAGAGGAAACAATTAATTGTACAGAGGTCATTTCAGTATTGCGTAACATAGACTGTAATCCCACATTGTTCACGGATACGTACGTACACAACTATAATACTCCAGACGAAACTGACTACGACGTAATGCAGATGATTACTGACAAAGTTAAGCAGAGCAATGCAAATACAGACGACGAACGAACGCAATTACACAAAATTCTTTTACAGCAAGCTCCAGTTTTCGATAACATTCCTGGTACTATGTCCGGCTTTATGTATGAATTTCAAGTGAAACAGCACGATACATTTAAAGCAAAACATTATCCGATTCCATATATTCATAGAGAACAAGTTAAAAAAGAGTTGCAGGATATGCTCGATCAAGGAATTATAGAACCAGCAGTTAGTCCGTACATAAACCCGCTGCATATTGTTAAGAAAAAAGATGGCTCACTTCGCCTCGTACTTGATTCACGTCACATTAATGACATTATTATTAATGAAACAGATCGACCACAGACATTAGAAGAACTACTACAGAAATTTCACGGTACAGCTATTTATTCTACACTAGATTTAAAATCGGGATTTTGGCAAATTCAACTTCATCCGAATTGCAGAAAGTACACAGCATTTCTCTGTTTTGGTGACTGTTATCAATTTTGCAAATTACCGTTCGGCCTAACTATTTCTTCTGCAGCTTTTATTCGCGGTTTGAACACAATACTTCCGACAGAACTGAAAGACAGAATTACGACGTACGTAGACGACATTCTTATCGCAGAAGCTAACTGGTCTGAACATAATCTGATTTTAGAACGACTATTGCAAACTTTCCATGCACAAGGACTCACAGTTAACCTCAGTAAATCGCATTTTGGTAAAACTTCTATAAAATTTCTTGGACACGTAATTTCAGCAGAAGGCATTGCGCCTGATCCGGAAAAACTTCAAGCTCTACGTGACATTACTGTTCCTACGACGAAGAAACAATTACGCAGTTTTTTGGGCTTAATTAACTTTTTTCGTAAATTTATTCATCATTCTGCTTTAGACACACCTAGATTATGCCAATTAACAGGTAAAAACACTATTTGGTCATGGGATAAGCAAGCACACTCTGAATTTATGAACCTGAAACATGCTTTGTTGAATGCTCCACTTTTATCGCACCCAGATCTTACCAGAAATTTTTCCATTGCCACCGACAGTTCCAACACAGCTTTAGGCGTACACATTTTTCAGGAAATTGAAGAAGATGGCTCTACAGTAATCAAAAACATCGCATTTGCAAGCCGCATTTTGTCACCTGCTGAACGAAATTATTCCGTTACTGAACTAGAAACATTATGTGTTGTATGGGCTTTTACGAGATTTCGACACTTTCTTTATGGCAGACATACCACCGTTTACACGGATCACAGAGCTATACAATTTTTACTTTCGGCTAAATTTACTCATGATAGATTAAGCAGATGGAAACTGTATTTACAGGAATTTAATTTTACGATTGTTCACATTCCCGGCACACAAAATGTTATAGCAGACGCACTTTCTCGTTCTCTCAGCAACAATCAGCAAGACGTAGCAACCAACTTCTGCAAAGCAAATTTCAGTGTCATGTACATTCAGCAAGTCGCATTTGAAAATTTTATTTCATCTTCATTACAGGATATAGCACGAGAGCAAAGCAAAGACAATGTGTGGAAAGAAATTAAACACCTTTGGCAAGATAAGAATAATGTTACGATTAGGAACCACTACACTGTACGCAATGACATTCTGTTTCGCCGCTCTCATCCAGACAATAACAATTGGTTATTATGCATTCCTGACGAACTGGTTAACAAATTAATCTGGTACACTCATTTAAGCTACGCACATTATGGAGCAAGAAAATGTTTTCTTATACTGAGACAGAACTGTTATTTTACAAACATGGAAAAACGTATACGACGAGTTTTAGCGTCATGTAAAATTTGCCAGAAAGCTAAGTCTGACACAACTTCACATATTCCTCCATTATATCCCATTGTACCTGTTAAATTAAGACATATGGCCGCAGTAGACATTTTTGGTCCAATTCCGAGAACTAATAGAGGTTTTTGCTACATCTTTGTCGCTGTTGAACTCACTTCAAAATTTGTTACCTTCACTCCGTTACGCAAAGCTACTGCCAAAACTGTTTCGAAAGCATTTGTAAAGCATTTCCTATTTCATGTAGGGCATGTGATGAAAGTAATTTCTGACAATGGATCACAATTTCGTTCTGCTATATGGACACGCATGTTACGAGCTAGAAACATTTCTCCGATTTATATATCCAAGTACCACGCTTCTTCGAACCCTTGTGAACGATTAATGAAAGAAATTGGTAAACTGTGTAGAATATACTGCCACAAAAGACATGTTAATTGGGACACACACATACACTCATTCCAAGATGTAATTAATTCCATTCCAAATGAATCCACTATGCTATCTCCGTCTGTTATACTGAAAAACGTTGAACCACCAAACAAAATCAAAGAGTTAGTAAATTTTCCTAGATCACGTCGACTAAGACACCACGAAATAATTGACATTGCGCTGAACAACATCAAACGTGCCGCAGAGCGCCGGAGAAGACAGCAAAAACAGGTTTGTAGACACCGAGACTTTCACGTTGGACAGAAGATATTAGTACGTACACACTATTTATCCAGCAAATTAAAAGGTAAGTGCAGTAAATTTGAACTTCTATACGCAGGTCCATATCGGATTCGCAGCATTCCTCACCCCAATGTTGTACACGTCGAAACTCTGAGAACCAGAAAATCGAAAGGCAACCATCATGTGTCAAACATTAAACCCTTTATCGAATGAAACCACTTTACGATGTAACATGCTATGAGGCCGTTTACACATTTTATGACCACTTATGCAATTATATTCACATGACTAATTACTGATGATTATCGTATTTTTTCTTGGCAAGTGCCCGGCAAGGTAAGGTTAGCAGGTCGCTTTTCTTGTCGTTACACATCAGACTGTGCACATTTTTCATTTTTTTGCGTATGATTGTTTTCCTGTTTTGTTTGTATACATTATGAAATAGCTAAGGTATAACACACACAAGTTGACTTTGACATTTTTGCCCTATGATATCTCAACATCGTGACTGTTTTACATTTTCATTTTTTGCTGCTGCATTGTGATATTCTCTGTACACTTTTTGACTTTGAACACTGTCTATGTTTTGACATATTACGTTTTTCTGTCATGTTATGCTGTATGCTTAATTATTCTCTGTACACTTTTTGCCTTTGAACACTGTCTATGCTTTTGACATATTACGTTTTTCTGTCATGTTATGCTGTATGCTTAATTATTCTCTGTACACTTTTTGCCTTTGAACACTGTCTATGCTTTTGACATATTACGTTTTTCTGTCATGTTATGCTGTATGCTTAATTGTGCCACCATTAACCAGTCATTATTTAATGGGTATAGGATTTAAATGCAAGACATTAATCTTTGTTCATCAGTTTCAGAAAGAAATGATGCGTAATGGAAATAAATTAAACAGATGAGAATTTGACCTACGGAATAAACGAAAGAAGATGCAATAACTTTATGAGGAAGAGTAAATGGATCAGAATTAACAAGCATTAACCAGAATATATTATACACATCGCAGAATAGCAGTCTTAACTAATTTTTTCTTTCAGAATACAAAGCGATTGATGCAAGCTGTCAGACAGAACTACACATTTTAGTTTTAAGTGATGAAATATGCTAGGGATAAGGAATAGTTATGTGATGAATAATGAAGTGATTTTTGCAGATGATAATTAATGCTGACGAAGAATAATGATGAAGAATATGGTACTATGAATAATGAAGTTTTTGTTTACAGGTGATGATAATGATGAAGTTATGATGATATGAATAATGAAGTTTTTTCTTTACAGATGAGGATAATGTTGAAGTTATGTATTTATGCTATGTAGTTATTTAAGTATTTGTTGCAGTTTACTTTGACAGCAGGTGTTATATTGCATAGTAAGATGACTGAAGGTTTTGGAAAGGACAGCTATGGAACACATTTTTTATACACATTTCACTACCTGTTAATTCGAAGTTCACTACTTTTCAGCATAGTCTGCGTTTCTTCTTTCAGCTCAATAATCCATTTTGTATTTTTCTTTCAGGAGAAGCTTTTTATGATACTTACTAAACTTGTTACCTATTATACCTGTTCTAGTACTTGCATTTTTTTTACCCACTTGTGTCTATCATTTATAAATGTGATAACCTTGCTACAGCTGACTCATGACGAATGACGTTACACAATCTTTTCATTTATAGGAACAACCTAGAAGCAATTTTTTCTCTTATTTCTTCTTGCTTTCCCTTATAATTACCCAAAGCAATGCATTGCTAGCAGAAAAAACAAAATGTATTAACAGTCCCAGATAATGTCACTAGTTTATGATAATTCTGAATAACACTGATCAGCTCTGAATAGTATGTCACTTGAATAATGACTTCTTAATGATACCAAAACATAATTGCCACTATCTATTGTAATGAGAGTACTTATTATGCCCATGCTTATTAATGCTACTAATGTTTTGTACTATTCAATACTTGCTGGCCACTGAGTGCCTATAATTAATGTAACTTATAATGCCCATGCTTATTAATGCTATGACTGTAATTAACTGATTTTTCTAATAATGATTTCTTAATGATATGAATAATACTGAATGATGAATAATGTTTTATACTATTCAATACTTGCTGGCCACTGAGTGCCCATAATTAATGTAACTTATAATGCCCATGCTTATTAATGCTATGACTGTAATTAACTGATTTTAATAATGATTTCTTAATGATATGAATAATACTGAATGATGAATAATGTTTTATACTATTCAATACTTGCTGGCCACTGAGTGCCCATAATTAATGTAATTACTTATTATGCCCATGCTTATTAATGCTATGACTGTAATTAACTGATTTTTCTAATAATGATTTCTTAATGATATGAATAATACTGAATGATGAATAATGTTTTATACTATTCAATACTTGCTGGCCACTGAGTGCCCATAATTAATGTAATTACTTATTATGCCCATGATTATTAAGGCTATGACTGTAGTTAACTGATTTTTCTAATAATGATTTCTTAATGATATGAAGAATACTGAATGATGAATAATGTTTTATACTATTCAATACTTGCTGGCCACTGAGTGCCCATAATTAATGTAATTACTTATAATGCCCATGCTTATTCATGCTATGATTGTAATTAACATTTTTCTAATGATGATTTCTTAATGATATGAATAATACTGAATGATGACTAATGTTTTATACTATTCAATACTTGCTGGCCACTGAGTGCCTATAATTAAGACTTTTTATGAACATGTTCTGTAATATTAAAATACATGGTACAGAAATGTTCAATGACTAGAGTATGGATACCGCAAACTACTTATGTAATCACTAATCAAGACTTGTGTGTTAGTTAATGTCCTTCACCTTCTGACCTAACTACCTGAAATTATTGTAACATCCATTTGTCTTGTCCATCCTCATTATCATGGAGCACTATATTTGGTTTTTGCACTAATTCTACGTTGGTGTGCCGCCTCTTAAAAGCGTGGTGTTGACACGACATGCTGTCCACCACTGTAGGCGAAGAAACTACTTATGTAATCACTAATCAAGACTTTGTTATGGAGCACTGTGTGCCGCCTCTTAGGAGCGTGGTGTTGACACGACATGCTGTCCACCACCGTAAGCGATGAAGACGTTATTCTGGTCCCACTGTTTGGTGTACCTGGTATACTGCCAAATGATAGTATGGAATACTACTACGACGTTTCACTGTCTTGATACGCTGATAAATACTTCTGGGAACGGAACTGCAGATTGTATCACTTAGTTGTGATTCTGTGGAAAGATATGGACTTTCAGTGCAGCTATGTGCAAACTAAAGTGCTACAACCATGATGCAATCCTTCCTTTCCTATCCTAATAGTGAAAATCATTTTTTACTAACACCATTTATGTTCATGGCATATACATTTTTTCTCGATTTGTTGAACTCTAGTGCGAGTACACTTGTGTCACTTGTCGACATGATTTTTGCCATTTGTTGTCAAAATACTAAAGACATTTTCGATTTGTTTTGAAGTGCAGTATGTGTGCACTCTTGTCATCTATATTGTATATACTTTTTGTGATTTGATGATTTTTTCTACTCTTGCGTTTATTTGTTATAAAAAAAATGTTCAAAAGTTTTCAGTGCATGTGCACTTATGTGAATATGTTTTCAACTGAACTACAGTGCCTGTGCACTCTTCTCAATTTTCGATATGATTTGTGTTCATTCTGTATACCTTTTATGATTTATGTCATTTGTTACTCTTGTATATACATTTCGTCTTTTACTGATATGTTCTCCACTGCAGTGCATGTGCACTCATGACACTTGTCAACATGATTTTTTTTGCCTGTTATGAAACTGCTAAAGAATTTTTCAGTGTGTGTGCATTTTATTATCTGTCAAATAATTTGTATATACATTTTTCCTGATTTGTTTTGTACTTATATTTTGTCTTGTCTGTAATGTTTTGTAATTGGTGCATGCGCACAACATTTAATTCATGTATTACATCCAAATATTTTGTAAATGTTAATTAATTAAAAGAAAAATTTGTTACGATGGCAAGTCCAAATGACTCACCATCGCTGCCAAATTTTTGCCCCCCCAGTGGAGGGTTATGAAACACGTATGTTGTGCGGCAGCGATGCTGAGACATTGTAGAATCTCTGACCAGAGCAGTTGCGCTCGACTCGCAGTAGCGAGCAGTCAGTCAGTGTGCAGTAGTCAGTCCTTAGTAGTGCTTGGAGTCTGTGAGTAGCAGTAGCGGAGAGCAGTCGGCGGGCGTCGGCACCGCAATGGTCGAGATACAGGATAAGGTATATTGTTAATCAGCCTCGCGCTCAACTAGCAATGTTAATTAAGTGTAATTTTCTGTAAAAAATCGCCCCCAATAATAATTTTGATTTTTTGAAAGCAATTTTTTAACAAAAGTATCATTTGATTCCCTTGCATTTCCTTAAACAAAAAATTTCAGTTAACTTCAAAAAAATTTAGTTATGGCGATACATCTATTGCAAGCTGTGCCGCAGAATAAGAGCAGAATTTTGACATGCAGTTTTAATAAGGTAAGAAATTTATTCTGAATTCGCACAGGGCAAACACCGACATTTCGGTTTAATTGAGTTTTGGTTATCACTGTAGTTTCATTGTCATGAGATTATCTTTCATTATTTAATGGGAACTTGTACTTGAGTCAGATAGCGAGCTTTCATTTAATTGTCTTTGCCATTAATATTTTTGTGGGAGCTTATACTTAGCTGTGGCACCATTTCTAATAAATATTGTTTTTAAAATTTCTGTGGGAAGGTCACACTTAGCTGTGGCTCCATTACTAATAAATATAGTTATAATTTTTCAGAATTTCTTGTGGGGAGGTTACAGTATAAAAAAATCAAGAGGTAACAACAACAATGGCAAAGTACGAAACACTCGTACAAAGATGTAAAGACAGGGATGCATTCTTTCATCCCTACTGTTCAGTCTATACATCGAAGAAACGACGACGGAAGCAAAACAAATGAATAGTTTCAGAAGTGAGATTAAAATTCGGGATGAAACAATATCAATTATAACATTTGATAATGACACCGTTACAGCAGTGAAAGTGAGAACAATTTCCTATATGACCGTCAACTTGCGAAATTACCGTCTACAACCAGGCTTGCTCGCGGTGACGTTTTCAAAAAATGGTTCAAATGGCTCTGAGCACTATGGGACTCAACTGCTGAGGTCATTAGTCCCCTAGAACTTAGAACTAGTTAAACCTAACTAACCTAAGGACATCACAAACATCCATGCCCGAGGCAGGATTCGAACCTGCGACCGTAGCGGTCTTGCGGTTCCAGACTGCAGCGCCTTTAACCGCACGGCCACTTCGGCCGGCCGACGTTTTCAACTATGTACTGTTATGGTTTTGGTACTTATGAATACATGTTGTTGCATGACTACAGCTAAATGCTTTCCAATGCTTATTAACAGCGTTTTCATATTTTGGACGATCTGAAGCTGGTTGCAGATAGCAACCGAACTAGTTATCGAACTTTAATTGCGATAGGAAAATTGCAGTGTGAGCATTAACAGTTTTTGCTTTTAAAAACTTTTTATTTAATAAAGTGAGGAAGGATTATAGGACCTTTCGAATGGAATGATCAGCCTAATCAGCACACATTATGGATTGAAAGTAAGCCAAAGCAAGACGAATGTAATGAGTAGTAGCAGAAATTAAGTTAGCGATAAACTTAACATCAAAACTGAGAATCCCGAAAAATGCTCCTACCTTGTAAGCAAAATAATACATAAAGTACTGACCAAAAAAGTTTCAAACATCGACCTTATTTTGACGAAGAAATTTCTGACAACGGCATTACACGGAAGTGAATAGTGGGAATGTGGGAAAATCAGAAAAGAAGAGAACCGAAGTGTTTGACACGTGATGGTATGAAAGAATGTTGAATATTAGATGGATATGAGATAAGAAACGAAGTGGTTCTTCACTGAATCGGCAATGTGGGAAACATGAGGAAAACATCGAAAACGGACAGGATGGTAGATGAAACAACAGAGGGCAAGAACTGTAGGGAAAAGAGAGAGACTGGAAAATATATGGCAAGTAATTCATAACGTTGAGTGGAAGCACTACTATGAGAGGAAGATGATGGCACAGAAGATACTGGATAAATGAAAACACTGAATTTTGTCGCATCGGCATACCAGGAAGTACACACCCAAAGGAGCTTGATTGCACAAGATTTATTTCACAAAGCTATGACTTGCCATCCATTTCACTCAGTTTCATATAATTTTTATTACAGTCGTTACCCTACGGCGACGATAAGGGCAACTGATAAAATGACGTATTGCTGATGCTGTAATCCAATGCTGCCGTATTTTTCCGTTTGATTACACATATCGCCTATGCTTATCAGCCCACAAAGGAAAGAAGGGAAATGTTACTGATGCGTCTAGTACCGTACTCTCTATTACACACAGCGAGGTGGCTTGCGAAGCATAGCTGCAGGTGTGTTCCATCTATAACGACATACCTAATAAGGCGGTTAGCTAAGATATATAGTTCGGTGATGCTGGGTCGAATTTTACAAAGCCGCACTTTTGTTCAAAACGCCCCTTTTTATATTTTCCTTCGTTGTTTTCATTTTCTCTTATTTTTCCCTGGATAATGTATGCTTCAAGTTGTTCAATAAACCTAAGGGACTAGTTGATAAAAAAAGCAAATAGCGATGCGTACCAATCTACTCCTTACGCTTCAGCCATCACACGATGTCAGAATACGTTGACCAACTTTATACAAAGTCATACGTCCTTAACCTTAATCAAGACTGCGTTAGTCATTTTGATCCAAAGGCCAGAATATCTGGAGAAACTCTCTGACCTGAACGAGACAGCATACATTTTCAGCACAAATTTTCTTATGAACTATGATGAAGTAGATTATGTTAAATTAACAATAATTAACGGCATGAGGATGTAGAGGCAACTGAAACCACTGCAATAAAGACACATAGTATGTATCCGCATGAAATGTGGTATGTAACTAAGAAAATGTCATGATGATCTCTCCATTCTCGGTTAGTCCCCATTAGGATACCCAGGAGAGAAATGACAAAGGGAGGTGACGAAAGAAGAAGTAATTACGAACGAAAGGGTAACATTCTAAGAGTCAGAGCGTGGCTATGCAAGGTGTGATTGTGACAGGGAAGCACGAAAATCTGGAAAGGGAAACGCAAAGGCTCAATGTAGACACAGTAGAGGTTAGTGAAGTGGAAAGAAAATAAGGATTTCTGGCCACATGAATATAGGGTAACATCAACAGTAGCATAAAAAGGAGTAAAGGGAATAGGACTCGTCATGAATAGGAAGGTATGGCATATAGTTAGCTACTGTGAACACTCCAGTGATAGGATTATTCTCATCAGTATCGTAAGCAAACCGATGCCAATAACAATAGTTTATTTATACGTACTGAAGTCGCAAGCACTGATAGAGAAAGTATATCCTCATATATCGAACGTTGGACGTGTGATTCAAAATGTAAAGAGAGATAAAATATAGCATTCATGGGTGACTGGAACGCTGTAGTAGGGGAAGGAGTAGAAGGAAGAGGAGAATTTGGACTTGGCAGTAGGAATGGGAGATGAGGAGGACTGAATTCTGGAATATATTACAGCTAATACATTGTTCAAAAATCACAATATACAGAGGTATATTTGAAAAAGGCCTGAAGACACGGGAATATTCCAGCTGAATTAGATCATGGTCAGAGAGATTCCGAAATCAGATACTGGACTGTAAGGCATGTCCAGGAGCAGATGTTGTTGTTGTTGTGGTCTTCAGTCCTGAGACTGGTTTGATGCAGCTCTCCATGCTACTCTATCCTGTGCAAGCTTCTTCATCTCCCAGTACCTACTGCAACCTACATCCAGATATGGAATCATATTATCATTCAGCAATGCTAAAGAGTAGACTGAAGATTAAGACATCAAGGAATGATTTCCATGGTACTTTAGGCAGCTGTAGATGGTCAGTAGTATGGGGGAAGACAGATATTGGAATACAACAGACAAATAATTGAGAATGTTGGGAGCAAGTTCCCTTGTGAGATGGACAGTTTGACACAGGAGGAGAATACGTGGCGCGTTGCCTCAGAAAAATCATACGACTGCAATGCGCAGACAGAAACAAGTTTTCCGTTGCTGAGAAATCAGCCTTCTCGCGGCCAACAGATTTGTTTTATCTCCGCCAAGGGCGAACATTATTAATCATATTTTCACCTGTATGCAGAAGAGATAACAGCAAACAGCTGGGTACTATTTTTAGATTTAAGACCACATAGCCTTAAAAATTACACACACTGCTCGGAAACTTTCTACAAGGACTATAATAAGGTGATGGATACGTGGATCGAAATTTAGGTTTTTCTTGTTGTGATTAGAACTATAACTTTACCGATATATTCGGTCACTTAAACTGACTTACGGCCGGGAGAGCGGTGTGCTGACCACGTGCCCCTCCATATCCGGATCCAATGAGCCTGTGGGCTGAGGATGACACGGCGGCCGATCGTTACCGTTGGGCCTTCAAAGGCCTGTTCGGACGGAGTTTAGTTTAGTTTTAGCCGATACATTGCCGCGTACTCAAAACTGACGGTAGCAATGAGTAGAAAAAGGAATCGAAAAAATAGGAATTAACTGTTAGACTGGCGACGACTGAGCGCAAGTTCACATTGGACGAGGAGTGGGAAGGATTTCCTTTAAGTAATTTATTTTCATGGCTGCGTGGACGCCTGAAACCAGCTTTGTCTGAATGCAATCCCAGTGTTCATTAGAGATCACCACTAACCGCTTCTGTTTTGTTCCAATTAGCTCGACAGTGTGGAACAGTTATGAATCCCAAATCCTTCTGAATGCTTTTGATGCATAATCAGTGAAGAGTACTAATCTTGAGCTGAGAAGGCTCCATCAGTTTTTCCATGTCATTAGTGAACAGAGCTGTCTCTTTCTGCGCTGTTGTGTAAACAGGGTGTTCTCTTCGTGGTCACTTGCCGTAAGCAAACAAAGCTGGCACACTTTGGTCAAATGAAAGTGGTATGCTACGTTACATACTGGTAGTAACCGCTTGCTTCTCTAAAATTTCATTTACTGACTCGACGTGTCAGAGGCTCTGAACGACAATGTGGAATACGCCAGAAAAGGTAATTAAAATCTACAAGCGGCGGGAATGATGAAACCAGGAGACGATCCTACACGTTATTCTGCTACTCATTTAAATGCATGACACAAAAAACAATGAGGAATTTCAGTCTGGCTGTAACCAGAACTGACGCCGGATTCTAGTCTGACGGCTTGGCTGATGGCAGGAATGACAATGAGAATGGGGCCGCGACACGAAATTACTTGAAAACAATGAAAGTTAGAATGCACACAAAATATAGCTGTAGAACAGCTACTTCAAAAACAAATACTTTATCAGCTACCAACCCGCCAGTAAAACTTTCGTTCAAAAGTAATGGAATTCTTGGCTAAAACACCATCGAGTATAGTGATTTACCCATTGCAGCAAATAGTTCTTTGTCCTGATGAGACTTAAAACTACGAGCTACTAGGAAAATATGGCATACAAGACTTAAATTCACAAGTAAAGTTTATATGATTGCTAAATATATTTTGCGTTCGTTGCACTGAGCAGCCATTTAGAAAGAAAAAGCAACTGGAGTATCGCACTGTCGCTGCCAATTACGAAGGGGTAACCTTGATTATTCCAAGGATCGTTCAAAGAATTTCAACACCACAAAGTGTACAGTTGATTGTTGACAGTCTTCTGAATTTCAGTGTGTCAACTTTGATTTAAAATGAAGAAAACCAAGTTTCGTTCTGTTATTACACATTAACATTAGAAGAGTTGGACTGCCGTATAAATCAAAACAGAACTGGATGAAGTTCACGCGAACTCTGCACCATCACTGGAGATCATTTACTTTTGGATTAATGAATTTAAACATGGTAGCACAAGCAACGAAGACATTCGCTCTCCGGCCGTCCAATTTAGGTCACTACAAAGTAAACCATTGATAAAACCCATGATATAGTAATGCTAGACTGCCGAAAAAATTGGTAAGATTGCTAAGACTGTAGGCATGTCGAAAGAGCGAGTGCACATTGTGCACGGAGAATTGGCTATGAAGAAGCTGTATGCGAGATGGGCGCCACGATTTGTCACAGTCGACCAAGAGTGCAACCGGTACAGTATTTGAAGACAATGTCTGGCGATGTTTAAACGCAATCCGCAAGACTTTGTGAGCCGATTTGTGTCTGTTGATGAAAGCTGGATCCATCATTGTACACGAGTCAAAACGACAGCCATTAAATGACAAAGTCTGGTGAAAGTGCACCGAAGAAGGTGATAGCCACTGTTTTTTGGGGTACCCAAGGAATAAACCTCGCAGATATTGAAAAAAGGCAGAACCTTAACAGGAGCCTAATATGCTTCATTGTTTCATCGTTTGCATTTGCTGAAAAAAAACAAGGTTTGCACATTAAAAACTGCTCTCTAACCTGGATAATGCACCATCCGACACATCAGTGACAACAAAGGTGAAAGTACTTGAAATGGACTTTCAATTAGTCGCTCTTCCACCCTATTTACCAAACTTCGCCCCAAGTGACATCTTCTTTTTCCTGTTCCCTAAGCGATATTTACAAATGGTTCAAATAGCTCTGAGCACTATGGGACTTAACATTTATGGTCACCAGTCCCCTAGAACGTAGAACTACTTAAACCTAACTAACCTAAGGACATCACACAACACCCAGTCATCACGAGGCAGAGAAAATCCCTGACCCCGCCGGGAATCGACCCCGGGAACCCGGGCGCGGGAAGCAAGCGATATTTACAGTCAATGAGTATTTTACAGGGATCGATACAACCTATTTTTCCGATGGAATGAAGAAGCTGGAGGATCGCTGGACCAAGTGTATATCCTTCAAGGGAGACCAGGTCGAGAAGTAAAGTGAGTTGTTTACGAAACAAACATTTGTTCTTGATTTTTTATTAGACTTATCAAACCACTCTCGTATTATCATTGCAACAGATGAAATATACACAAATGAATATTTGTTTGTTCGTCTTCATGCGATTGTGATGGAACTTTGGTTGTTATGCGTACTCCTGCGATAATTTCAGTGGGGACAAGAACCACCTACCGCCCGTAGGGATGTGGGTGAAAAAGGGGTGACGTAATAGCTTAATTCAGGAACGCCTGAAGAAATATCAAATTTTGCATATGGAGGTCTCATTATTTGCGTCAAAATATTGTAAGTAAAAATTATGCCAATTATCCCCGGCCGGCCGAGGTGGCCGACTGATTCTAGGCGCTACAGTCTGGAACCGCGCGACCACTACGGTCGCAGGTTCGACTCCTGCCTCGGGCATGGATGTGTGTGATGTCCTTAGCTTATTTAGGTGTAAGTAGTTCTAAGTTCTAGAGGCCTGATCACCTTAGAAGCTAAGTCCCATAGTGCTCAGAGCCATTTGAACCATTTTTGAACCAATTAGCCCCGGTCTCCCCTAAGATAAAAAAATAAATTTACAGACAAAACGGAGCTACTGTCGTCAGCATACCTTAAATGCGCTTTTGGATCAGTTTTAGAAACGGTCATCGGCTGCACGGCGGGAGGATTTCAAGATGTAACTGAATGAAAGGAATCCAGAATTTAATCACAACATTGTGCAACCTGGTATTGTGGATGAAGAAATCGCCACATAAGGGTTAAAAAAGTAAAGTATTTAAAAGCAAATACTGGGGCATATAAAATAGTACAGAGAAGAAAATACATGGCTACCAACAGAGAAACCGGGAAGAAACTTGGAACCGTTGCGATAGCAATGTAGAATATGAAGTACCTGGAAGGCAGGTTACCGCATGTATATAAAGACCGACAGAAATGAAACACATAAATTTAATACAGAATGAACATAAATACTTCTTAAAGGCTGGATTGGTAGATAATCAAGAAGTAGTGCCTCAAAAATGGAACCATTTTACTGCTCGTAATATGATGCATTTCAGTCTTATCCATCTTCAGGTATCTGTTAAAAAATGATAGAGATACATAGAAATTAGGAAACAGAATCAGAATAGTGAAATACAAGAGCAACTCTCAGTTGTACACACAGGGTACTTCAGCCAACTTGCTGCACGTAAACGTAAGGGTTACAAGATGAATACGTAACAATCATAAGTAGAATAATGAAAAAATCTTAACGTGGACTTAGAGGTGACCATTCACGCCAGATGACAGTATAGTAGCGGTGGTGCCGCCATACTGCGTCGTAATCGACAACATAGTCCAAAAAATTAAATCATAAAAATACAATAGTCAAATAAAAACGATAGAAGCATAACAGTAAGAAAGATTGCATAATGTAATTTTAGTTTAAAAAAAGAACGGCGAAGAACAAAGCCACATGGCTGCCGTCAGGTGGAAGAATAGTAACAAATGTGGCGCTGTATATCGTCAAGATTGACAGTGACATGGTCATCTGCCTCCTACGCGACTTTAGTACCTGTCGTGTTAAAGTAGAAAAACCAATAATAGGAATACTTTGAAGGGGACATCCATACGAGCATAATGATGAACAAAGGCAGGACACATTTTACTGCACTGATCTGATGCCGCTGTTGTCTGTATTGCACTCAGTGAAAAATAAGAAGATCCCAAGTTGCGACAGTCTTGTGATGGAGTTCATTAAACATACCTTAGAAGTAGTGCAACCAGATTTTCATACATCCTTGGTGTATGTTGTATTTCTAATGCAGCTGGTGATTCGTTTTAGTGAATGCATGTACGCTACAAATAGGCGGCTGGCAGGCAAGTCATCGGCTTTATGAGTTGTCTGCTTTTTTCAGTTAATCAGAATATTTATTGCATTCTGCTAGTTTTAGAAAACAGTGTTCGTCCACGAACACTCTAAACGTTTTTGCGATGTCTCAAAAAAATGGTTCAAATGGCTCTGAGCACTATGGGACTCAACATCTAAGGTCATCAGTCCCCTAGAACTTAGAACTAATTAAACCTTACTAACCTAAGAACATCACACACATCCATGCCCGAGGCAGGATTCGAACCTGCGACCGTAGCGGTCGCTCGGTTCCAGACCGTAGCGCCTAGAACCGCACGGCCACTCCGGCCGGCTGCGATGTCTCACACACAAAAGTAAACCTAGTATCCTTTTCTACTGCACCTAATTATTGCTTCCACTATTGGCATAAATATTTCTAAATGTTGAATTCTGTACTAGATTTTAAGACATCTAAGAAAATGTGTTATAATGAATATAACGTTAAATATGAAAAACACGTGGTTATATGGACGGGTGGTAGTTACGAGATTGATCTTGACAGGATAAATAAATCAGTAAATAAAATCTAATAAAAGCTCTGGTGTCCGCAGCTTGTGGTCGTGCGGTAGCGTTCTCGCTTCCCACGCCCGGGTTCGAGGGATTTTCTCTGCCTCGTGATGACTGG
Source organism: Schistocerca nitens (assembly GCF_023898315.1). Taxonomy (NCBI): domain Eukaryota; kingdom Metazoa; phylum Arthropoda; class Insecta; order Orthoptera; family Acrididae; genus Schistocerca; species Schistocerca nitens. The sequence goes on from NC_064615.1 coordinate 832,751,255, forward strand.
GTGTTGTGTGATGTCCTTAGGTTAGTTAGGTTTAAGTAGTTCTAAGTTCTAGGGGACTGATGACCATAGATGTTAAATCCCATAGTGCTCAGAGCCAAAATCTCTGGTTTTACCACTGACTGAAAACTTTCAGTCTTCAGTGGTAATACCACTGAGTGACTGAAAACATTGGAAGCTTGGTCTAACAACCTGATTTAGATTACCAAAAGCTCACTAGTCCACTTTTACTTCCGGGTAATAAAGAAAAACTTAACTCGTGATTTAAGGGAAAACTGAAAAATTTCACGAGCAGTTGCTCCTAGATGTGTAAATGAAGTGTCAAAAAGTTTATCCCTTTAAGGCCTAGCTATTTTACGTCCCAAAAATTACAGTGGTGTGATATTTAGCCATCAAAATGGTTTCCTTCTAGTCATTTCAGGACATTTCGAGAACAGAAGACATTATGGAAAAAAATGAGGTATCAATAAGATCATGGTTTCTAAAGAAAACTTGAGAAACAAATCAAACATTCGGTCAGATTTTTTGCAAAATGATTTCACTAAAAGTGAGAAATAACAAGATTAGAGAATAATGTGCTTTTGAATAATGCTCGAAATCATATGAGGTGCGTCAAATGTTTCTCACAAGTGGTCAGTTGTACAGCATCCATTTTTAAGGCCAGGTTGTTCTTTTGCCTGACCAGAATCAAATTTTTGTCTGTACAGTTGGTGATATTTTAGTAAATATATGTCTCCACCTTTCTTATGAAGCAGAATGATTATCTGCCAGTTTAGGGGCATTGTCTGCTTCTGCATATATTCTGTAAACAGCTCTCCTATTTCTAGAGTGCCCATAAACTACCGACTTTGAAATCATTCGTACGTTATGACAATGTGGAACTATAAGGCTATTTTCGTCACAGTAGGTACGATTATCCTTCTCTGGCGGAAAAAATGGGGTATGGTGACAGTTGTAGTAAAAGTGCCAGCTAGTGATGAGAACAACCGAATAAAACCTGGCGATTCAGTCGGTTGTTGGAAAACAGTCGACATATTCGGTTGTATTTTACGTATCACGCTAATTTATTCAATCATTCTATGGAGGGAAACCAGTCTGACGCAGAAACCTAATGAAAACAGTGGATGCATTATTGTAATTTTGCATACTGACAATGACTGTTCTATTCATAATCAGTTCATTCTTCTGAGTGAATGCAGTTGAACCAAAGCAGTTCAAATGGCTCTGAGCACTATGGGACTTAACATCTATGGTCATCAGTCCCCTAGAAGAACTACTTAAACCTAACTAACCTAAGGACATCACACACATCCATGCCCGAGGCAGGATTCGAACCTGCGACCGTAGCAGTCGCGCGGCTCCGGACTGAGCGCCTAGAACCGCTAGACCACCGCGGCCGGCTAAACCAAAGCAGTGGTCTACACAAAATCGACGTACACATACCACGGAAAGATAGACCTACCATACCCCAGGGTGCCCGTAAAAGATATCTATCTCTCAGGCCATACCGATATATTTTTTTTTTATATATACCACGCATGCGTCCCGGGCGCTCCATGTCACCTTCCTGCTGCCGGCGAGCGCCAGGCTTACAGCCGGTGCAAGGAGGTGGCGTGTTGACTTCGGACACAGCTCTCCGCACGCACTGAGCCCTTGTATCGGCGGCTGAGTCACCTCCTCAGCGCGGCTGTACCTCTGGTTGCCGAAGGCTGCCGGGGACGGTGCCACACACCCGGCCCCCAAGCATGTCACGCCCCCCAAAGCATATCCGTCCCGCCCCCAGACACAAAAAGGACAAGCATGTAAGTGATATCAGCCGGCCGGTGTGACCGCGCGGTTCTAGGCGCTTCAGTCTAGAACCGCTTGACTGCTACGGTCGCAGGTTCGAATCCTGCCTCGGGCATGGATGTTTGTGATGTCCTTAGGTTAGTTAGGTTTAAGTAGTTCTAAGTTCTAGGGGACTGATGACCACAGATGTTAAGTCCCATAGTGCTCAGAGCCATTTGAACCATTGATATCACTCAAACCCAGATACTGAGTGGGAAACGTTCATATAACTGACGCAACCGACAGAGACTTCTCAGTCGGTTGTCGCACTGAACGAAACCACTTAAACCTGGGGAGCAAATGAAAAAATTCATTCATATAGCTGACGTGGCCGCAGAGACTGGTTTCATTCGGATGTTTCATACGACTGGAAAACCGACTGAGCGTTGTTAAAACCATATAGGTTGATTTGTGCAGAACATCAGATATTTTTATGTGGTATGTCATAAGTAATTAATAGATGATTTACTAACTTTTCAAATAGCCCGCCCGGTTTAGCCGTGCTTTCCGAGCGGGAAGGCGTGCCGGTCCCCGGCACGAATACGCCCAGCGGATTAGTGTCGAGGTCCGTTGTGCCGGCCAGTCTGTGGGTGGTTTTTAAGGCGATTTTCCATCTGCCTCGGCGAATGTGGGCTGGTTCCCCTTATTCCATCTCAGTTAACACTATGTCTGCGATTGCTGCGCAAACACTTCCTCCACTTTCGCGTACGCCATAATTACCACGCAAACATTGGGGTCCCTGGGTTCGGTATGGGGCGGCGGTGGGGTGAGTGGACTGCTGTAGCCTGTTGTAGGGTTGTGTACCAGTGCGGGCTATGGCGGGAACGAAACCTCTCCGTCGTTTCTAGGTCCCCAGTTCCATACAATGCAATACAATACATCTTTTCAAGTTGTTATGGCTCAAATGGCTCTGACCACTATGGGACTTAACTGAGGTCATCAGTCCCCTAGAACTTAGAACTACTTAAACCTAACTAATCTAAGGACATCACACACATCCATGCCCGAGGCAGGATTCGAACCTGCGACGGTGGAGGTCGCGCGGTTCCAGACTGTAGCGCCTAGAACCGCTCGGCCACTCTGGCTGGCTCAAGTTGTTGATAATCACTGAAGGCCCACGTCCCTGAGTAGTGAGCCTCTATGTCTTGAGCAGCCACTACCGCAGCTTTGGGCGACCATGACTGAATACAGTCTTGAAAGTCTGACACTACAGTTTGAGGGAAGCCCTCAATTCTGCTTCGAACACAGACTTCTGAAGACTTGGGGGATGAGCCTTCCAAAGTCACTAAGTGTGTCGAAGGCGGATGGATGATTGTTGACACCTTAAAGCAGACAGTGTATCCCATTCTCATTAAAGCTATGTGCTACTTGTTACTTCCATTTTAATTTCTCCACGTTTACTTCGCGACAACGCCAGTCGCACCTGTCGTCTGATAAAGAAGAACGCACATGCGTAGACTTTTCTCCAAATATAGTCCGCTTTCCCTTCCATTCTTCCCTATTTGTGTATGTATATGTGTAAATTGGGAATATCTGAATTATTTGAAGCACTCTCGTCTATAGCCGCGTGTGATTAGCCGAGCGGTCTGAGGCGCTGCAGTCATGGACTGTGCGGCTGGTCCCGGCGGAGGTTCGAGTCCTCCCTCGGGCATGGGTGTGTGTGTTTGTCCTTAGGATAATTTAGGTTAAGAAGTGTGTAAGCTTAGGGACTGATGACCTTAGCAGTTAAGTCCCATAGGATTTCACACACATTTGAACAACTCTCGTCTATAGTCAGAGAGCACCGCAGTGTCATTGGCATATGTTGCCAACTTTTGACCGCTTGGGATAGGACCACAAACATAGCTCAGTAACATGAAGTGAACGCCCCTCTGTGGTGCTAGACAAGCGCCTTTTCCTTCCCCGAACAGCTGCCAGGGGCAGAGCAAAGTATACAGGCGCGCTGGGAGACAAAGCGTTTGGTTCACTACGCGTTTGGAATTGGTAATGAAGGGATGGGCTTGACTTGCTCTGCCCTGAGATTATGAGCAAAGCATTTTATAAATTTGTATCGACATGGTATTTCCATTAGTCCAGATGGGCTCTTCGTCACGACAATGTGTAGTATTCGTGAATCTCGGTTACTCCGTATTTTGGTGTAAATCTGTGTGATTGAAGGAGGTTCAAGTATCTTACTCACTTACAAGAAATGACCGTTAGGCCTGGTGCTCTGTACTAAAAAGTGCAGCATAAAGATGATGGGAGCTGCTTGTGAAGAAATTCCATTTCTCTTGTATCAGAGAACTGCATTTTATTTATTCGTCTGGTGTAAATTCTAATGGTGTTCTCATTTAGTAATCGATAGATTTTGCCTGTTACCCACCATCTGTTCTCCAGCTTAAAGCTAGTTAATTTTAACCATGTATACTGTACAAAACTTCTCCTTTTGAGTTCACTTAATCCTCATACGCCTACCTAACTTGAATAATTTCGGAGATATAGAATTTTTTCGAAACTAATAGATTTTGACCAAGAGCCACCTCCTGTTCTGTCTTGAATGTGCATGGTCCCACAATCCTAATCAAAGCATACAGCAAGGCAGAGGTAAGAAGCAAAATGGTTACACACATATGTGAACGGTTTCTGCCCATCAATCAGATGAAGAGCACAGGATACAGTAGCATGGAGAGCTGCATCAAAACAGTCTTTGGACTGAAGACCACAAGAAGAACACCGCACCACTATACAAGTGTTCCGGGAATAAGAACAGTTCTGTGGATTTTAATCATTTATTGGTTTGTTTTATTTATAACTGCACAAGACTGTAAACATTGTTCTGAAACGAAACTATTTCTCAGCGAATCATTCTTGACTTTAAATATATTTCATTCGCGTTAAAGCGAATATGAATCCTATAAAACAGTGACCTGATGTACAAATAGAATGTTGAAACTCTAATATAAAGTTAAACTCGGATTATCACTATATTTTCTTACTCTCTCTTCTTTCCAAGAAACAGTTGGGAGCTACGAATTTTCTGCGACTGTTCTCGCAACTACGCATCGGTCACATGCGTTTCAGTCTTTTATTGTAATAATATTAAATTTGGATGCAAGTTATATCATCTTCAGCAGCAAGGGACGCGAACAGGACTGCAGTTTAAGGGCAGCAAGGGGGCCTCTCCCACAGTCGGGCACACGCAGTATCTACTGTAGCGGAGCGCAGACGAGTTACGGATTGTGTGTTGGAATTCTTCATATGGGCGCTCAACGTCACGACTGAAGTACGACACTGCCACAGTAATACACCTTCAATTTTCCGCCTCCATTCAATAAACGGCCAGCATCAGCTCAACTGCGTTTGCAACTACCGATTTCCTTTACAGATGAAATGCACAGTAATTATAATATAAAATAAAACAATGGTTTCTTGGGATTATGGTCCAACGTCACGTCCGAACCGTTCGCCGTTGCCAAATTGCAACGACTTTTAGTTCACTGCCAGTTCCTTGTGCAGCTTTCCTATTGATGTGTTTTGATACTGAATCCTCGGGGATGTGTTTTGATACTGAATCCTCGACCTGGCCCTTTTATTTCGCATTTCATCACACGTGATATCGATATCAAAAACAACATACACAAAATGATTTTAACGAAATAGACACAGCACTAATCAAACATTACTGGATCTTTCCAGACGACGCGATTCGTCGTCATATATACGGACATCGGATTACATTAGATAAGCTTCCACAACATTGAGTGAAGCCGAATTTTTGAAGGCTGTCAATTAATCGTTGCAACTGGGACGTCTGAGTCGTCAGTGCAATAACCTTTTGTAGTTTAAAGCCATAATTTAGTAAACCCTGACTTAACGGCAGTGGTGGATACACATGGGGGAGCGCACTCCCCCCCTCCCACCCCTTAGGAGGTCGCCCTCATTGCCACCCGCCCCCCCCCCCCCCAAAAAAAAGTGGGGACGATGATCTCTGTGACAAAGTCGGGTGGATCTAGAAACGAAACGACGGAACACAAACACCAGAATGGAAAGCTTTGATAATAAATACTAAACAAAATAGACAATGGCTACAAATACGCACCAAATCATAAATCTCTTTATAAATTTCATTTGTTAACTTCGTTTTGATTAATTGATAAGTAAAAGTTCTATGAAGCAATTATCGGCGTGTTGTCAATCCAGGAGTATTTGAGTATAGCATGAATATCGTTGAAATTCTAAAGCTAAAAATTAACGCGCTGGGAAGTCAGTTCTGATTAGGTTTTGGTTTGGGAAACATTGCGTATCACTTATGATGAAGCTGTTACTAAACCTTGACTTCGTGTGCCATTGAGTTAGTTGGTACCGAAAAGAGAATGTTGGCTGGGTTGGTTGGTAGAGTAGGGACGCAGAGTTTGCGGAGGTAGGTGGCCAGTCACCGTGTGGTACCAGGAGGCACTCCAGCCCTGGTAGCTGAGTGGTCAGCGCGACGGAATGTCATACCTAACGGCCCAGGTTCGATTCCCGGCTGGGATTTCCTCCGCTCAGGGACTGGGTGTTGTCCTTATCATCATCATTTCATCCCCATCGACACGCAAGTCGCTGAAGTGGCGTCAAGTCGAAAGACTTGCACCAGGCGAACGGCCTACCCGACGGGAGGCCCTAGCCACACGGCATTTCCATACCAGGAGGCTGTAAACACATGATGACGAGTATTAGCCATATCGGAACTTTAAAATCAGTCTGGATTCCTCGCAGATGATAGTAAGGCATTGGTCGCTAAGAGGTATCTGGGAGCCTATTGGGCACAATGTCACTAAGTAATGTCGTGATACATCTGTAAGCATATCGTCCGACCTATATTAACGATTGGATGTCCGTTTAGTCTCACTGCCCTAGCGTGCAAGCACGGCAGTTTAGCCACCAAAACACGATTCTTACTGTCCACATCGTCTGTAACCATGTAGCTCTGTGGCACAGTAGGTAAGCATTATCTTCCCATATATTTTCACCTCATTTATTGCATACTGAAAGACCTGCGCCGCGCGGGGTAGCCGCGCGGGTTAGGGAGTCTTGTCGCGGTACGTGCGGCTCACCCCATCGGAGTTCGAGTCCTCCGTAGAGGATAGGTGTGTGTTGTCCTTAGCGTAAGTTAGTTTAAGTCTGGTTAAGTAGTGTGTAAGCTTAGGGACCGATGACCTCAGCAGTTTGGTCCCATAATGTCTTACCACAAATTTCCATATAAACACCTGCTGCATATGTTAAAGAGCAGGTCGTACATTTTGCAATATTGCATGTTACAATACATTGTTCCATATTAATAACATTTTTTTCTTGAGCAACGAAACAAGAGTAACAGTAATGAGTTGGGACTGGAGTCAAATGTACATAAAGTCCGGAACCGCGCGACTGCTACGGTCGCAGGTTCGAATCCTGCCTCGGGCATGGATGTGTGTGATGTCCTTAGGTTAGTTAGGTTTAACTAGTTCTAAGTTCTGGGGGACTGATGACCTAAGATGTTAAGTCCCATAGTGCTCAGAGCCATTTGAGCCAAATGTACATAAACTGAGGAAAAGAAAACAAACAATTTAAAAATTTAAGAAGCTAATAGATGATAGAGGTTTTTACTGGAAGAAAGTATCCCACTATCTGTCTGTTCCAGGTGGGAGGGCATCGGAACAACTTCGAGCCAGTCCCAAATGGAGCAGCAATTTGCTTAGATCTAGGTAAAATAACATTAATATGTTATTTACAATTTTTCATTAAATATAATAAATTACTATACATTTCTCATAATGATTTTATTGTTGGTTACTGACAATGTCATGGCTTTTCCTGTGGGAGGGGAGCCTCCCCAGGAAGTTTCATCTCAGTGTATCTCTGTAATGTACGCCGTTATGAAGTTAAACTTAGCAATTATTTACATGTTACTTATCTATATCTACAATCCCACATTCCATGAAGCCTGCCGCAAGTTATTTGACTGAGAAGAATGTATTTGCTTAATCTCTTTATCAGTTACATGATTCAGTTACACGGCCAGAGCAAACGAGCAGGCGAAAAGGAGAAGATTCCTGATGTACATCGACTCTACCAATTGTGCCACAGACGTTTACACCGACGTGACAGAAGCCGTGGTACAGCGATAGGCACATGTACAGATGGCGGCAGTATCGCGTACACAAAATATAAGACGACAGTGCATTAGAGGAGCTGTCATTTGTGCTCGGGTGATTCATGTGGAAAGGTTTCCGACGTCATTTTGGCCGCACGACGGCAATTAACAGACACGAAATGGTAACTGGCTACGTAACGAAAGTATACGGTAAAAGTACGTTGATTCCACTCCAAACTCTTATCTTCCAGTCTGTTAACTTTGTATTCCCCACAAGTCAAATATATTAATGTAGTATCTTAGACCTTGAAAAAAATTATGATCTAATGCTGTCATGGCTCCGTCACGTTTTAGTGTGTGTGTGTGTGTGTGTGTGTGTGTGAGAGAGAGAGAGAGAGAGAGAGAGAGAGAGAGAGAGAGAGAGAGAGGCAGGGAGAATCCTTCATGCGGACGGATTGTTGTCAAGTAAGCACAACACCTTCGTGCAACTGCAAACGCTACGTGCTTTTACGGACAGTACTACGCCTAGTAACATGATTGCTTCCTGAGTAGGGTAAATGGGTAGTCCACTTAACAGCTCCTTTCAAATCTAGAGTTGTTAAGCGCACATTTCTCGCGGCATGAATCTAGCTACACAGAGGTCTGTCTGCCGATGACGAAGGACATGAACAGGCGGTGTAGCCACGTCAGAGACGGTTAATTCGGAGCCACGTGTTTCTTACTGGTCCGCCGTGGATCCTGTGTGGGCTGGGCGTGACGTTGGCGACCTCGCACCCGACTGCGTCACGGCTCATGAGGGCTGAGTTCATTAACTGTCTCGGCTGACGGAACAGGTTCGGAACTTGCCGGCAATAATACTTCGAAGGTTCCAGCAACTTGAACATGTCCAAATGTGGTGCAACGATCTCGCCTAACGGAGTGAACTTTATTTCTCTTTCACTAACCCTGTTAAATATGGTGTCAGTTGTAGATGAGTCTTTTTTTTCCCTTTATTATTTTTTACTCCCTATGAAGCGACTGGAACAGATCGATCCGTTGGTGAATACGTCTCACATTGGAGCACTGCTCAAATCATCAGAATCGCAGTCGAGATCATCGAGGTTGAAATCCTAGGCTAACCATCCTGATGTATGTTCTCGCTAATACTCCATAAATCACACTAACTGAATGCCTTTATGGATCCCCCAACGAAGCTAAGGCCTGTATCCCTTCCCTTCGATGTCCAGCTGATTTACTGCTTTACAAACTACATTTCTTTTGGGTTGCATAATGTTCACCAACGAATGTACCATTTATTATAATTCCCACAATTGAATAGCTTATTTCTAATAGGTGAGAACTCATGACTAATTCCCACAACTGAATCTCTTACTTCTAAAAGGGCAGAACTCATGCCTGATAAATTATTCAAGTGGTTCAAATGGCTCTAAGCACTATGGGACTTAACATCTGAGGTCTTCAGTCCCCTAGACTTAGAACTATTTAAAACTAACTAATGTAAAGAGATCACACACGTCCATGCCCGAGGCAGGATTCGAACCTGCGACCGTAGCAGGGGCGCGGTTCCGGACTGAAGTGCCTAGAACCGCTCGGCCACAGCAGCCGGCGATAAATTATTCGGGCGGAGGTACAAACATTCCACAATTTAGTTTAACAATTTAATAGCTAATTTCTTTCTGGTGTGTGAAACAATTCATTTTCTGAAATGTGTGAGGCAAATATTATCTAATTTGAAAAATATTTGTAGCGGCTATGGTGATTTTTATCACATGCAGTTATCCCCTTGTAACAATAAATTACATGAAAAAGTTACGTGAAAGTGAAAACTTATATTTAATGAATGGCAGTATTTCGATAGCTATAAATGTAATGTACAGTACAAATGTCGGCCTAGAGCGTACCATGCATTTTAAATGATAACCAAATAACTCATTGTTTCTAAATGATTTTGAAACTAAACCGCTGAATATGTTTATCATCATCTTTATAGCTCTTACTTTAAGTTCATAAAAACTGAATACCAAGCATTTTACAAATGATGATTGTCGTAATCACTTTTCGGTCCTCTTCATCCATTTCTGTTGCAGGCTATCTTTTCAGCTAATTATAAAAACTTGGTACTGTCTTACTGTAATATAATTAGTGATTTCTCAATATCATCTTTCTTCTTCTTGTTTATTAGAACTGCCCTATCATATGCTTCTGTTTCAGGAAGCCAAATATTCTTGCCCTGGCTGTTACAAATGGAAAAATATGGAATCCTATGATGTAGGGCTCAGGAACTACTTGCCGTTTCATTTCTGAACAGTGCTCATAGCATATAAACTGCTGGAGAGCAAATGATACTTTGTCCTGTTTTCCGGTGCCTCTTCCCATTGTTTCAGCTGAGACAATGACCTTTTGTATACAGGAATCCATCGTGTTTTAAAATGCATCATTTCGCTTGTTTTTGCTGCATGAACTTTAAAGCGACCAAGGCGACTGGATTCAGTGATAAGTGACATACACTGTTCTCAGTCTCAAAATGAGTACTTTCGTTTTCCTGACACCTACGTCATGGGCCTCGGATCTCCGGGAGGTGACCATGAGAAAAAGAAGAATGTTGAAAATTAGATTTGGTGGTAAGGTAAGGAATGAGGAGATTCACGGCAGAATCGGCGAAGAAAGGAATATATGGGAAATACTGAGAAGAAAAGGGAATGGGATGGTAGGACATCTGTTAAGACATCACTGAATAATTTCCATGGTACCAAAGGTCGCTGTAGAGGGTAAAAACTGTAAAGAAAAGCAGAGATAGGAAAACATCCAGCAAATAATTTAGAATGTAGGTTGCAAAATGGTTCAAATGGCTCTGAGAACTATTGGACTTAACATCTGAGGTCATCAGTCCAGAACTCAGAACTACTTAAACCTAACTAACCTAAGGATATCACACACATCCACGCCCGAGGTAGGATTCGAACCTGCGACCGTAGTAGTCGCGCGGTTCCGGACTGATGCGCCTAGAAACGCTTGGCCACCGCGGCCGGCCTAGGTTGCAAGTGCTACTCTGAGATGAAGAGTTTGGTACAGGAGCGGAATTTGTGAAGGGCCGTATCAGACCATTCAGAAGACTGATGATTCAAAAGAAAAAAGAAAAAAAATGGCCACGGTAAGATCAGAGACAAGCGTGTCCTCTAACGAGAAAATGCAGGTGGATTACGAAAATCTACCGCTGTCTGTTAAGAACAGTAATATTCTTACAACCGTATGATTGTGATTTTGGCCTCTTCATACAGTAGAGAACAAGTAGACTTATCTTATGGAGACAAAGTACTCTATGTATTGGTTCAAAAAGACACACATTTCACTAGGAAGTTTCTTACCTTGGCCTTCATGAAAACAATAAAACATACCTCCATCTTTGTTTGTGTTGTGCTGTTGTTGTTGTATCTGTTTTCATGCTGTGTGTCTCAAAATTAAAGACCCGTATCATAGTAGAAAGGAAGCAAACTTACCTTTTTTCCATCATTCTTTGAAACTTCAAACACTGATCTGCTCATCTTAATATTGTAAGCGGAGTAGTTAATGAAAGTGTTCAACAAATATCACCTATTGCTTCAGCGCGATTCCAGGCCTGCCACAAGCTTATGTCTAAAACGTATCAACGCCTCCAGTTATCCCTTACTGAAACAATTGCAGATTTAAATCCGAGCTCTACAAGCAACGTCTGCCATTTTAATTTCAATCGATGCATCTATGTCTAAAGAAACCGAGACCTACGAAATATGCATTTTCAGTTTTGAGGAGTTATCCCTTTTTAGTAATAAGCAGCCCAATTCCAATTTCGACGTTTAGTTATTTTCAAGTGGTTAATGTGATGAAAACACAGCGTTTTGGTACTGTAATTACGTCAAAAGGACGTTATATTCTAGCCCTACTCCTTTGCCTTCCTTTTCGAGCCTTCTTTCTTTTATTTTAGGTGTTGGATCTGCAAGTCTTCTATTTCTTCCTCTCTATTGAGATTGTTCATCTCTGTATCCCACATCGTTGATTTCTAATTTACTTGCTTCGATGCCTACTTCCTCTGTTTCTTATCTTACTTCAATGTTCCTGTACATAATTGAAACATGTCTTATTATAATTCCATTTCGCTCTCTTTACACATTACTTTACGTGATTCAATCTTTCAAATATTTCCAGTTCCTTCTTATACGTGCTTCCTGTGATAATCGTTTTATTTACACACAATTTTACGTCTACTGTATCTACATTTATGTACTATGCGGGCTACTATACTGTGTAAGACAAGCGTTACTCTGCATCAATGTTAGCTGTTTTCTGCCCTGTTCCACTTGGATAGACGACAAGTCAAAAAAGACTATACGTCTCGGTAGGCGCTTCATTATCTCTTGTTGTCGTGGTCCAAATGGAATACGTACATCGGAGGTAGGAGAACAGTATCACATTCCTTGAAGACCGGTACTCTAACTTCACTACACAGGACCTAATCTGAATTCTGAACAGTGCCACCTTTCTTCCAAAATTTCCCTGAGAATCTGTGTTATGCTTTCTTGTCGTTCGTACTGGCCTGCTACGATTTTAGAAGTGCATTTCTGCCGTACCTAGTTGATAAGGACTCCAAACCGTGTACCATTATTCCCGAAAATGTGCCTCAGCGTCAAATTTTTTGCAGCAGTGAAAAATTTCTTCGTTAAAAATGGTTCAAATGGCTCTGAGCACTATGGGACTCAACTGCTGAGGTCATTAGTCCCCTAGAACTTAGAACTAGTTAAACCTACCTAACCTAAGGACATCACAAACATCCATGCCCGAGGCAGGATTCGAACCTGCGACCGTAGCGGTCTTGCGGTTCCAGACTGCAGCGCCTTTAACCGCACGGCCACTTCGGCCGGCTTTCGTTAAAAAAAGTACCAGTACGTACACTGATGAACCACAACATTATGACCACTGCCCACCACAAGATTGAATGCCCCCTGGTGGTACTGTGGGCACGTTACGCAGAAACGAAAGAATGAAAACGGGAGACGAATGGGCAGTCGTTGCAGCGAAGATACGGGCCGCAAATGCTGAAATTCACTCATATAAGCGGTTTCGACAATGGGCACACTGTTGTGGCGCTGCGGCTGGAAACGAGAATTTCTAAAACGTTGAAGCCTTGCGTACTACTGCCGTGAACACCTATGGGAAGTGGTTGAAGGGTGCCTTCTAAAGGGCGCGGCCCCTTTCCTTCTTCAACCTTGCCTAAGCGCAGCTTGTGCTCCGCCTGTAATGACCTCGATGTCGACGCGACGTTAAACACCAGTTTCCTTCCTCCTCCTCCTCCTTGGTTATGAACCGGCTTTCGGTGTCTTAAACAGTCGTCAGATAACTTAATACTAAACAGATAACATACAACTTCTATGAAAATTCATAGATGTACAAAGATTATTGTACAACAATTTGTGACATCTAAGGCTATATCGATACAAAACACAAGCTTAACGTTATACTTAAAGAGACTCTGGACTAATAAATCTTACAGTATTATTAAAATACTAAAATTATATGAATGTACAAGTGAGTAATGGCACAGGCTACCATGTCATATGGACAAACTGTGAATGTGATGAAAACACCGAAAAAAGGGAAGGGGTGGTAGGAGGGGAGAAAGAAGCCTATGGAATGCGGATGTGGAACAGTTTACAACAAGCTTATTATCTAATGGCGAGAGAAATAACAACTGGCTGCCGCTACTTTAATGGCTCTGAGCACTGTGGGACTTAACATCTGAGGTCATCAGTCCCCTAGAACTTAGAACTACTTAAACCTAACTAACCTAAGGTCAACACACACATCCATGCCCAAGGCAGGATTCGAACCTGCGACCGTAGCGGTCGCGCGGTTCCAGACTGAAGCGCCTAGAACCGCCGGCCGCTACTTTAAGAAGTGAGAGTAATGGAACTGTGTATGGTCATTAACGACCAGCTCAGGATTCTTTGAATGGTGTTTATTAATGGCCAGAATTTCAAGTAATATTAGCTTTCTGCCTTTGGTTCCTTACAGAAGATTCACTGCATCAAAGCGGTGCATTCTAACGAGATGCTACATTAACACTGCATCAATGTTAATCTTTTAGAGGGCAATGATTTACATCCTATATGGACATGTTACTTGTTAAGACACATGTCATCGAGAGGCGTCCGAATATATATTGCAGTCTTCCTCCTCTGGTACACGTTCAGGTTGTGTTACCACTAGAGCCTGCACGCACTTATTTCCGCCCTGTGAAAACATATTCATTCACAGCTATAGTTATGAAATACCTTGCGTGACGGGAAACAAAATGATCTGTCGCGAAACTTATGACTGCAAGGTACAGTTGTCACAAATACTATAAGCATTGGAATCGATAGTCTGTATCCTGATTGTAACGTGCTTGTTCGCCATTTGAGCTTAGCACCGACTATTTAGCAAAATACCGAGGCTTAGGCAGCGAATTTCTCTGGCTCAACGATAAGCTCCAGTAACTGCAATGTAATACAGAGGTGTACTGTGGTCTTACCTGAAACAAATATGGCACAAACGAAGCCTTGGAACCCCAAACCAGTAAGTGAAACGTTATTCTTGTAGAGAGTATGCTATCTGATTTTGTACTACAGTAATTGGTGTAAAAATATCTTTATGTGCCACATCAATGTTGAATAGCAAGCAATGAGATTCAGTATGTTAGGCTCTACACAAAAAAATGGTTCAAATGGTTCTGAGCACTATGGGACTTAACATCTGAGGTCATCAGTCCACTAGAACTTAGAACTACTTAAACCTAACTAACCTAAGGACATCACAAACATCCATGCCCGAGGCAGGATTCGAACCTGCGACCGTAGCGGCCCCGCGGTTCCAGACTGAAGCGCCTAGAACCGCACGGCCACAACGGCCGGCTAGGCTCTACGCAAAACCAACAATAACAACAATAGCTGAAACAAGTGACTTTCACTTTTTTACCGTCATAACACCAGAAGGTTGCATGCAGTTTACGTTCCGTAGTTCGCTTGTTAATTTTAAGGTACTCATGTAATTGGGATTTTTGTATTCTGTATGTAGGTACGCCCATGAATGAGTAAACAATGTTCGAAAAGAACTGCCATATTTTGCATTCTAGAAAATATGTTGTGACTAGTAGCAATTCAGAGCAAGTAACTTTTTCGTAACAGACCCCTGGTTTTCAATTAGTCATTATTGCTATAACAATGAGGATAACCCCAAAACACCATATTAAAACATTAGTGGTAAGCATCTGAAACCTTTCAGAACATTAAAATATCAAGGATAAGTTCTAGAAAGCGTCATAAAATGCAAAAAAAAAGTGGGTAAATCGAAGCGTAAGTGGAAAACTTAGATTTGTTGGAAGGGTTCTGGAAAAATGTGCGTCTGTAATGGAAACAGCGTACAAGACTTGACTGCGATCTGTTCAAAAGTACTGCGCCAACATACGGAATTCTTATCAATTAAGTATGACGCAAGACGCCCAGTGAATTGACAGAAGCGGTGCTAAAGTCGTAAAAGGTCGATAGAGTCAATGATTCTCATATTTGAAAGAAAGATTATATCGTTTTCATGGCACTCTGTTGGGTGAATATAGAGAAGATATATTTGAGACAGTCTTCTACACATTCCCTCGTATGTCATGAATAGGGAAGGTGAGGATAAGAGATTGAGGTGCGTACCGCGGCAAGCAGTTTTACTTTCACTATACGAGAATCAAATACGACAGAAAGTAGCTAGTACCAGCACAAAGTAGTCTCCGGCCGTTTGGTGTGAACTTGTGCAACTGTGTGAGCACACTTAAAAAAAAATACAAGTTATCGGAGGCACGTACGGTTGTTCAATTGACCTCCAGTTATTACTATATTTGCAATTAAGCCATTGTATGTCGTTTGTTACTTTAACCTATCTTTATAGCTGTCCATGTAAGTCCTTCTAATTTTGGAAAGCATTTAGAATTCCAGGATACAGCTTTCCAACTGTTAGCTCGGTCTTAATCTTTTCTCACACGTTAACACACGCCTACGAGAGTCGTCCCCTCCTCACTAAGGTCTTCGCATAAAGGTGTTGTTACTTTGCAACGCGGCGGTACTCTGTTCATTATGTGCTTACACAAGTGTTAGCTACACGCGGAGTCAGTTAAGTGCGAATGATGACACGTCTGCCGATACTGCAACATCAAAAAAAGTGTTCAAATGTGTGTGAAATCTTATGGGACTTAACTTCTAAGGTCATCAGTCCCTAAGCTTACACACTACTTAACCTAAATTATCCTAAGGGCAACCACACACAACCATGCCCGAGGGAGGACTCGAACCTCCGCCGGGACCAGCCGCAAAATCCATGACTGCAGCGCCTTAGACTGCAACATCCCACGCACCTTTAGAATAATACTTCCTTTTGCTTTCTGCACTTGTACTTATTTCAACGGAATTCGGTGTCAATGAATTATGGCTCGCCCAAACTGTATTTGGCACATTGTCTATCCCTTCTCACTGTTTTACAGCAATGTAACCAGATGGAAGGGACAAGTACACCTCACAACTCAAATAACATGTTTGAATGGGTAGTGTACCGCGATTCTTGCATACACTTGGAGACTTAGAAAGTAAATTGCACATACCGTCCCACGCTAAGGCCACTGCACAACAAGAGTCGCACCTTGTCAGAAGAGAGTACATGTTCCGTGTTTCCTACAGATGCAGTTCTGTTGCCATACGGATAACAAGCGCATCACAGTACGGGAATGAAATAGATCGGTGACTGGAACGTGCGCCCAAGTTGAATTACGCGGGACAGTACAGTTCTTCTAGGTAAAACATGTAATTTGCACAAATGTCCACCGTGAAATTCTGGCCATACATGGACCAAATACAATGTTGTGTCCAGTAGTAGTGACATGACACCAAAATCTGCCCAAGGCCACACAGATGTGGGAGTTGCTAATCAGGAAGTCCAGATGTGCTCCATGCTATTTCCATCAGTTTCATCAAACTGAAAGCACACCTAGGGGGGGGGGGGGATTTGCTAACGTTGCGGACGTTCACACAGCGTTTCTCTAACGGCTCTGTCAACAGGAAGTGGATTACTACACTCATGCTCATAAATTAAGGATAATGCTGATACATAGTGAAGAAACCCTCTGGTGGGCGGTTTGCGGGTTTAAATCACCTAGGAGTATGACCATGCGGTGCATTTGACCTGCGGCCGTCGCACGGTGGCGCTGGCAGCAGTCCACATACGCAGAGGTGTGTTGATACATGTAAGAGTACGGTGCAGCGAGTAAGTGTGCAGTCGTTTTCAGACGTGCTAATGGTGACTGTGTGTTGAAAATGGCTCAAAGAACACATATTGATGACATTATGAGGGGTAGAATACTAGGACGACCGGAGGCTGGTCAAACACAGCAGGTCATAGCACGGGCCCTCTGTGTGCCACAAACTGGGATCTCAAGATTATGGCAACGTTTCCAGCAGACAGGAAACGTGTCCAGGCGCTAGAGTACGGGGCGCCCATAGTGTACAACACCACAAAAATACCGATATCTCACGATCAGTGCCCGCAGACGGCCACGGAGTACTGCAGATAGCCTTGCTCGGGACCTTACCGCCGCCACTGGAACAGTTGTCTCCAGACACAAAGTCTACAGACGACTGAACAGACATGGTTTATTCGCCCGGAGACCTGCAAGGTGCATTCCACTGACCCCTGGTCACAGGAGAGCCCGTAAAGCCCGGTGTCAGGAACACAGTATATGGTCAATGGAACAGTGGTCCCAGGTTATGTTCACGGACGAGTCCAGGTATAGTCTCAACAGTGATTCTCACCAGGTTTTCATCTGGCGTGAACCAACTTATCACCAATACCGTGGACTTACAGATCTGTGCCGTGTGTGTTCCCTATGTGCCTATGCTATTGGCGCCAGTTTTGTGTCGTGGCACCATGTTCTGCAATTATCCTTAATTTATAAGCATGAGTGTATAATCGAGGAACTGAAGGATTTGTAGAACGTTCTGACCGACGTTTGCAGAGAGTTGGTGCCTGTGCTGAAGAGTGGTGTCATGTATCAGGGTCACTTTGAAGTGTAGTGCAGCATTCAGTAAAAGTTACTTGGCTTGCCACAATAAGCAACTTGAAAATACTGCTGCGTTCCACAGAGACTGACAGATTAACCATTTAACTACTGTAAACTGTGTGTCGCAACACGTTATATTCTGTTCCCTGGCTTTGTCCCACATATTCACGGGGACGCATGTTGTGGATTTGGCAAGTGGTAGATGGTGGTAGAATGCCCTTCCTGTAGCCACCTCACCCCCGGGTCGATATTTATGTACACCATATGTCGGAAAGAACAGACAACAAGCGGGATCCGCAGCTGTGATATATACTGGGTGTACCAAAAAGAATCATCCGATTGAAAGAAAATCATAAGTATTGTGTAATTTGAGATATGAGTGCTGTTGGAAAGAGCATACTCTCGAGTTGTACACGCTTCCCGCTTACTAGCAGCAATGGGCGCCCTCTTCATTTCTAGTAAAAGTGTTGACGGGACAACAGAAAGCGTTGTGTCTTCTACGTTTTGCGCAGTGCGGTTCAGTAATAACTATTCAGTGCGAGTTTCGTACTAGGAATGCTGTGGATCCTCCTAAAGCACAGAGCATTAGACGATGGCATGAACAGTTCCGAGAAACACGTTGTTTGTGAAAAGGCAAATCGCCGGGCCGTCCCCGAGTGTCTAACACAGACGTCGAACGTATCCGCCACAGTTTCACAAAGAGTCCGCAGAAATCCGTTTGCCGTGCAACTAGATAGCTCAACAGGCCCCCGAAGCCCGTCTGTCGTGTGTTTCGTCGACGTTTACACATGAAACCATACCAAATTCAGCTATTGCAAGCTCTTTGTGAAGGTGACAAACAACAACGTGTCCAACTGCAGGTGGTTGCTCACGTCGGTACCAATGATGTGTGTCACTTTGATTCAGAAGAGATTCTCTCTGGTTTCGAGCGGCTAACAGAAGTGGTAAAGGCTGCCAGTCTTGCTAGCAAGATGAAAGCTGACCATTTGCAGCATAGTCGACAGGACTGATTGCGGACCTCTGGTACAGAGCCGAGTGGAGGGTCTGAATCAAAGGCTCAGACGGTTCTGCGACCGTGTAGGCTGCATATTCCTCGACTTGCGCCAAAGGGTGGTTGGGTTTCGGGTTCCGCTGAATAGGTCAGGTGCCCACAATACGCAGGAGTAGCAGGGGCTGTGTGGCGTGGACTGGGCGGTTTCTTAGGTTACAGGGTCTCGGGAAAACACAAGAAGGGCTTCAGTCGCAAAGGGTGAAGGCTGAACAAAGGAAGAACGTAGATATAGGAACCATTGGTGTAACAGTTGTAAATTGTCGTAGCTGTGTTGGGAAAGTACCAGAGCTCCAAGCGCTAATAGAAAGCACTGATGCTCAAATCGTTATAGGCACTGAAAGCTGGCTAAAGCCGGATATAAGCTAAGCCGAAATTTTTGCGAAGAACCTAACGGTATTCCGAAAGGATAGGCTAAACACGGTTGGCGGTGGTGTGTTTGTTGCTGTCAGAAGTAGTTTATCTTGTCATGAAATTGAAGTAGATACTTCCTGTGAGTTAATATGGGCAAAGGTCATTGTTGGCAACCGGAATAAAATAATAATTGGATCCTTTTACCGACCTCTCAATTCAGATGATACAGTTGCTGAAAGGTTCAAAGAAAACTTGAGTTTCATTACAAACTCGTACCCGACTCATACGATAATTGTTGTTGGTGACTTTAATTTACCCTCGATATGTTGGCGAAAATACGTGTTTGATTCCGGAGATACGCATAAAACATCAACCGAAATTTTGCTAAACGCATTCTCTAAAAATTATTTCGAGCAGTTAGTTCCTTAGCCCACGCGAATAGTAAACGGTTGTGAAACACACTTGACCTCTTAGCAACAAATAATCCTGAGTTAATAACGAGCATCAAAACCGATTCAGGGATCAGTAAACACAGAGCTGTCGTAGCGAGACTGAATATTGTAATCCCCAAATCCTCCGAAAATAAGCGAAAAATATACCTATTCAAAAAAAGCAGACAAAACTCACTTGACGGCTTCCTAAGAGAAAATCTCCACTCATTCCAAATTAATAATATAAGTGTGGACGAGATGTGGCTTAAATTCAAAGAAACAGTATCGGTACCAATTGAGAGATTTATACCAAATAAATTAACAAACGACGGAGCTGATCCAAAACGGCTTAGAGCACTGGTGCAGAAACAACGAAACAAACGTGCCATTTTTAAACAGACGCAAAATCCCCAAGATTGGGGATCTTTACAGAAGCTCGAAATATAGCGCGGACTTCAATGCGAGATGCCTATAACAGTTTCCACAACGAAACTTTGTGTCGAAACCTGGCAGAAAATCCAAAGAGATTTTGGTCGTATGTGAAGTATGTTAGCGGCAAGAAACAATCAATGCCTTCTCTGCGCGATAGCAATGGCGATACTATCGAAGACAGTGCTGCCAAAGCAGAGTTACTAAATACAGCCTTCCGAAATGCCTTCACAAAAGAAGACGAAGTAAACATTCCAGAATTCGAATCGAGAACAGCTGCCAACATGAGTAAAGTAGAAATAAATTTCCTCGGAGTAATGAAACAACTTAAATCACTTAACAAAAGCAAGTCCTCTGATCCAGACTGTATACCAACTGGGTTCCTTTCGGAGTATGCTGATGCAATAGCTCCATAGACTACTTAACAATCATATACAACCGTTCGCTCCGCGAAAGATCCGTACCCAAAGTCTGGAAAGTTGCACAGGTCACACCAATATTCAAGAAAGGTAGTAGGTGTAATCCACTAAATTACAGGCCCATATCGTTAACGTCGATATGCAGCAGGATTCTGGAACATATATTGTGTGTTCGAACATTATGAATTACCTCGAAGAAAATGGCCTATTGACACACAGTCAACATGGGTTTAGTAAACATCGCTCCTGTGAAACACAACTAGCTGTTTATTCACATGACGTGTTGAGTGCTATTGGCGAGGGACTTCAGATCGATTCCGTATTTCTGGATTTCCGGAAGGCTTTTGACACTGTAACACACAAGCGGCTCGTAGTGAAATTGCGTACTTATGGATTATCGTCTCAGTTATGTGACTAGATTTGTGTTTCCTGTCAGAGAGGTCACAGTTTGTAGTAACTGACGGAAAGTCATCGAGTAAAACATAAGTGATTTCTGGCGTTCCCCAAGGTAGTGTTATAGGCCCTTTGCTGTTCCCTCTCTATATAAACGATTTGGTAGACAATCTGAGCAGCCGTCTTCGGTTGTTTGCAGATGACGCTGTCGTTTATCGACTAATAAAGTTATCAGAAGATCAAAACAAACTGCAAAACTATTTAGAAAAGATATCTGAATGGTGAAAAAAGTTGCAGTTGACGCTAAATAACGAAAAGTGTGAGGTCATCCACGTGAGTGCTAGAAGGAACTCCTTAAACCGGTTACACGATAAATCAGTCTAATCTTAAAAGCCGTAAATTCAACTAGATACCTAGTATTACAATTACGAACAACTTAAATTGGAAAGAACACACAGAAAATGTTGTGGGGAAGGCTAAGCAAAGACTGCGTTTTATTGGCAGAACACTTAGAAAATGTAACGGACCTGCTAAGGAGTCTGCCTACACTACGCTTGTCCGTCCTCTTCTAGAATACTGCTGCGCGGTGTGGAATCCGTACCAGATAGGACTGACGGAGTACATCGAAAAAGTTCAAATAAAGGCAGCACGTTTTGTATTATCGCGAAATATGGGAGAGAGTGTCACAGAAATGATACAGGTTTTGGGCTGCAAATCATTAAAAGAAATGCGTTTTTCGTTGCGACGGAATCTTCTCACGAAATTCCAATCACCAACTTTCTTCTCCGAATTCGAAAATATTTTGTTGACACCGACCTACGTAGGGAGGAAATCAGAGCTCGTACTGAATGATATAGGTGTTCGATCTTTCCGCGCTATACGAGATTGGAATAATAGAGAATTGTGAAGGTGGTTCGATGAACCCTCTGCCAGGCACTTGAATGTGATTTGCAGAGTATCCATGTAGATGTATATGTCACTGCAATCCGCCAGCAAGCTGTTTGAGACGGTGAAATGGTCACTCGTTCCGTCATTCAGTGTAGATAATGTAAATTGCTGGGATCACTTGTAAAAGTTTCTTCACTGAAAATTCGCGCCAATTAACAGTAATAGATTCTTCTAGTTTTCAGTACGGAAGCAAATTCAGTCACTCCGTGTAGAGATTCTCAGATCGTGTTATTCACAACTGGACGGAATGAGTCAGAAGATAGCCAACATTAGTTTATTGCAGTCGTTTCATATTTTTATTTGCTCGCTGAACGTTTTGAAACTTATTTATTATTCATATTGATTGAATGGGTTTATTTTCAGATAAGTTGTGCAGTCAAGATTAGAATTTGTCCTTTCAGTAGGAGCATTCATCATTTGATTTGTTGATTGTTCTGTGCTTACTAAATAACGGCCGGATGGAGTAGTAGATCGGTATCAGCAAGGCACGAGGCTGAGTGTCTGATTATCCTCATGTTGACTGGAACAAACCACCAGACAATTTCGTGTTGCACGGTATCATATTGTGGAACAGTTAATTTTAGAATCCATATTAAATGATCTGCTGAACGGAATGAACAGTCTAATGAGTACACAGTATGGTTTGAGAGTAAACCGGAGAAAGACGAAGGTAATGAGAAGTAGTAGAAATGAGAACAGCGAGAAACTTAACATCGGGATTGATGGTCACGAAGTCAATGAAGTTAAGGAATTCTGCTACCTAGGCAGTAAAATAACCAATGACGGACGGAGCAAGGAGGACATCAAAAGCAGACTCGCTATGGCAAAAAAGGCATTTCTGGCCAAGAGAAGTCTACTAATGTCAAATACCGGCCTTAATTGAAGACATTTCTGAGGATGTACGTCTGGAGTACAGCATTATATGGTAGTGAAACATGGACTGTGGGAAAACCGGAACAGAAGAGAATCGAAGCATTTCAGATGTGGTGCTATAGACGAATGTTGAAAATTAGGTGGACTGACAAGGTAAGGAATGAGGAGGTTCTACGCAGAATCGGAGAGGAAAGGAATATATGGAAAACACTAATAAGGAGAAGGGACAGGTTGATAGGATATCTGCTAAGACGTCAGGGAATGACTTCCATGGTACTAGAGGGAGCTGTAGAGGGCAAAAACTGTAGAGGAAGACAGAGATTGGAATATGTCAAGCAAATAATTGAGGACGTAGGTTGCAAGTGCTACTCTGAGATGAAGAGGTTAGCACAGGAAAGGAATTCGTGGCGGGCCGCATCAAACCAGTCAGTAGACTGATGACCAAAAAAAAAAAAAATTCCGTCCTCGACGGCGAGTGTTCATCAGAGACAAGGGTATCGTCAGGAATGCCCCAGGGAAGTTTGGCAGAACCGCTATTGTTTGCTATATACAGAAAGGATCTGCCAGACAGAGTGGGCAGCAAACTACGATTGTTTGCTGATGATGTTGTCGTCTACGGAAAGCTATCGAAGATGAGACACTGTAGTATAATACAAGATGACTTAGACGTAGTTTCTAGTTGGTGTGATGAATGGTAGCCAGCTGTAAATGTAGAAAAGTCTAAGCTAATGCGAATGAGTCGGAAAAACAAACCCCTATTGTTCGAATACAGCATTAGTAGTGTCCTGCCTGACGCAGTCAAGTCGGTTAAATATTTGAGCGTAGCATTCCAAACCGAAATGAAACGTAACGGACGTGTGAAGATAGTGGTAGTGAAGGCAAATGGTCGACTTCGGATTCTTGGGAGAAATTTAGAAAAGTGTGGTTCATCTGCAAAGCGGACCGCATGTAGGACGCCAGTGTTGTTGAGTACTGCTCGAGTGTTTTTGACCGGTCGTATTAAAGGAAGACATCGAAGCAATTCAGAGTCAAACTGCTAGATCTGTTACTGGCTGGTTCGAACGAGACTTAAGTGTTACGGAAAAGCTGCGAGAACTCAAATATGAACCACTGATGCGAAGGCGACGTAATTTTCGAGGAACACCACTGAGAAAATTTAGAGAACCGACATTTGAAGCTGAAGCCAACATAAATTTCGCGTAAGGACGACGAAGATAAGAGAAAAAGAGAACGCGAGGCTCATACGGAGGCATATAAATAGTCCTTTTTTCTATTTGCGAGTGGAACAGGGAAGGAAACAACTAGTAGTGGTATAGGGTACACTCCACCACACACCGTATGCTCGCTTGCGGAGTGTGTATGTAGACTAGTAGATGTAGATCTGACAAATTTTCCTGCAAATCATGGCATTAGGAACCAGTATCCCGCCACAGGATATAGAACCGCCACACACGTACCTCTGTCCTGTAAAAGTTTGGAGCAGGTTCTTTGCAAATCAAACCTTTCCAAAGAAACAACTCTACCTTGATTTGCTTCCTCGGTGCTGCTGCTGTTGTTCAGATGGAAGACGGGGGAGCTGCGCTCTCGAATGGAAGTGAAACGTCGATCGATATCAGGTCAAAATCAAATGGATCTGAGCACTATGGGACTCAACATCGGAGGTAATCAGTCACCTAGAATTTAGAACTACTTAAACCTAACTAACCTAAGGACATCACACACGTCCATCCCCGAGGCAGGATTCGAACCTACTGCCGTAGCAGTCGCGCGGTTCCGGACTGAAGCGCCTAGAACCGCTTGGCCACCGCGACCGGCGATATCAGGTCAGACTGACGCTTTTGCATCGGTTGCAGTCGGTGGATTACTGTGAGCTAGGAGACCAAATACATGGAGAAATGATCATTGTATACCAGGGCACGGCACTAATGAGTTCTCGCAAAAGTTTGAGAAGGCTACCATATGGGTCTGTTACCGTCAGCAGTCGACGCCATCCCAAGATTCCGACTTCGATTGAATCCTCACGGGTTAAAACAAAGTTCAGAGTTTACGTAAAGTGGGTACAAGTTGAAAATTTCAGTGGCGTTCTGCTGAAGATATTTGTAGAATTTATTTTTTTTCGTGTAAACGTAGTAGTGTTCCCTTTTCTGCTGTAGCTATTACTGTTCTCCCTACTTATTGTGTGACTAACTGTTTGGAAGTGTTGGATTTCATGCTAGATAGAAGAGCTGATATAAAACGTGTGTCGTGATGAATGTAATGTAAAACGTGGAAAGTGGCTGGTTAGAGGTAAGAGAGGGTCTTATGACGGTAATCTTTCCACGATAAATAGATAAAAAATATTGACCCGCGATTTTATTACGTGGGTAGCTTTATTTCTTTTTGTTACATATTTCCAAGGGCGAGAACTGTTTACTTCAAACAAAAAACTGAAATAATAATTTTGCGTCACAAGCATTTATTTCTCTTGAAAACCGCAAACTGTTTAAGTAAACTTATAGTTAATTCGAACTTGATTTCAAAGTTTTCAGTAGTAGTGTCCGCCAGTCAGTTGCAGCATTAAACAGAAAACATTACAGTATGTTTCGTTTCTAAAGCAAACAGCTGGCGCTGTGAAAGCGATTAATCGATCGAATGACGAGATGTTAATAAGTCACACATGTTTCCGTGAGGAAGACACAAACTTTCACGGAGGATGGAGAAGGGCAAGTGTGTCAGTTTCCTCTGGAAACAACTAGAAAGAAAGTTACGAAATCAAGCATGGGATGGAATAACTCTATCAGTAGAATTTGAGAACATCCAAGCCGTTGTTGCTTGTCCGGAGGTGCGGTGAATTGATTTGTCTGCTAAACATTTCTTCAAAGACCAAAAAATAAGAAATCATTTTCCTACCGTTACAGGGCAAAAGTATAATCGAAGTCAAACGAAAGAAAGCTGTGATTAAAATATTTTCGTAGGCAGGAACCAGCAATAATATTCACTGACGGAAAAAATAAAATCCCAGCACCAAGAAAGAGTTCTGCGAGACCAATGAGAGTTGGTAGGAGTGTTTCTACATCTTAAAGACGACGTCTATTCAGAGTCCGCTCCAATCGTATGAGAGTGACGCTAGTAGCACCACTATGAGGATGTAAATTTGGTTTGCTTTAACAAGCGCTGTAACGATCATAAACGTCAGTTACGTTTAAGATTGGAGGTAGTGAATTGATGTTAGTCAAGAATTGTATATTTTAACTAAAGTTCAGTCTTGATCACAACACTTTTGTCTCAATAACATATGTGACCGGTTTCGGTTATATTTATATAACAATCTTCAGACCCATGGCTTCCTTGGAGGATGGTAGGCGGAGCTCTCCTCAGCTGCTACGAAGTCAACTGATCAGCTGACTTCGTAGCAGCTGAGGAGAGCTCCGCCTACCATCCTCCAAGGAAGCCATGGGTCTGAAGATGGTTATATAGATATAACCGAAACCGGTCACCTATGTCATTGAGATATAAGTGTTGTAATCAAGACTGAACTTTGGTTAAAATATAATACTCTATTGATCACTGTTTCGAAAAATGTTTACCAAAATTGTCGTCAAGAATGGCTTTAAGACGACGAAGACGCCATTATGAACAGCGCATTGAGTTTGAACGAGGCCGTATAATAGGAGGACTGCGTTATGCTGGATGTCCCTTCTGTGATATGAGCCATGGTCACGCGAATGGTAGTCGCAAGAAGACCGGGCAACGGACGGCCAAGCGGCATTACCGAGACGGATGACCGTCGCATTAGTCGTATGGCTCTGGTGCATCTTACTGCATCTGAAGCAGAAGTTTGAGAAGCAGTTGGCACCACTGTGGCACAAAGAACTGTTATAAACCTGTTACTCCCAGTACAGCTCCGAGTCAGAGGCGCTGTTCAAAATGTTCAAATGTGTGTGAATTCCTATGGGACCAAACTGCTGAGGTCATCGCTCCCTAGACTTAAACTAAATTACGCTAAAGACAACACACACACACACACCCATGCCCGAGGGAGGACTCGAACCTCCGGCGGAAGTGGCCGCCCGATTCGTTACATGACGCCTCTAACCGCGCGGCCACTCACTGCGGCCAGAGGCGCTGTAGTATACATTCCACTGACCTCTAACTACCATCATTTTCGACTTCAGTGGTGTCAAGCGAGAGCTCACTGGAGGTCAGGGTGGAGATCTGTTGTGTTTTCTGATGAAAGCCGGTTCCATCTCGGCGTCAGTGATAGCCGCGTGTTGGTTAGAAGACGGCCGTTTAAGAGCCGGGAGTCAACCCACCCGGGACCTACACACCTGGACCTACACCTGCAGTCATGGTCTGGGGTGCGATTTATTATAACAGCAGGAACACTCTCGTGGCTATCCCACGCACCCTGACTGAAAATCTGTGTCAGTCTGGTGACTCGATCAGTTTTGCTGGCATTCATGAACAGCATTCCAGGCGTGTTTTCCAACAGTATTACACTCGCTCACATACTCCTGTTGTGAACCAACTCCACAGGTTGTCGACTTATTGCATTGGCCAGCTCCATCACGAGATCTCTTTAGTCGATGGTGTAAGACGCCATCATCAGACGGCAACTCCAGCATCATTCACATTCATCGTTAACCGTCCGATTTTTTTTCCGTCAATGTATTTTTAATAAGTCTGAAACGAGTCTATTCGTACGAGGAAACCCCTGACTGTATAATGCGAGAGTGGAAGCATACTCACAAAAAAAAAAAAAAAAAAAATGGTTCAAATGGCTCTGAGCACTATGGGACTCAACTGCTGTGGTCATAAGTCCCCTAGAACTTAGAACTACTTAAACCTAACTAACCGAAGGACATCACACACATCCATGCCCGAGGCAGGATTCGAACCTGCGACCGTAGCGGTCGTGCGGTTCCAGACTGTAGCGTCTTTAACCGCTCGGCCACTCCGGCCGGCAGCATACTCACATCGCGGTGTCATTTTTCTTTAAGATTTGGCTGTTGGCTTGATGTGTGTGATTTTCATGTGCACTCAACCGACGAATAGAGTGGCACGTTCATTAGTGACATACTGCTTTATGTGGAGAGAGCGACGGAGGCGTACGTGAACAGGGAAGCCAGCCGCTGCAGCAGCTATCAATGTAGCACATCGAAATTCATCGAATGAATTGCACCTTTTAACAACTTTGATAACCTTATCGGTCCTTCTCGAAACAAACAACTTAGCATTTTAATTAAGTATTAATCACGCTTATGCTGCGTATTATTCATTCGTTTCTGACGTGTGCGCTTTCGCAACGAAATAAAAGACAATAGCATTGCGTAACAGGCTGTTAAAAACATGTTACAAACGTCGGGCCGCTCTTCTACTGTTTCTCGGTGTTTCACCTCCTTGCCTCAACAGTCTCTGTTCTGTTTCTCGGTGTTTCACCTCCCTGCCTCTACAATCTCTGACACTCATGGTACACCAGACAGTATACTGACGACATATACTCGTTTCTTCACCTGATGTCTTCAACGAATACTAAGTGCTGAATATATGCCAGGTTATGCGAATGGTCCTGTAAGAAGAATGCTAGGGATTCAACAAACGCGCACGGAGGTGTAGTCAAACGCGCAGTCCACAAGTAGCAAGGCTAAAAAAATTTATAACTATCTTTTAGAATGTATGCCTCTAAGCCTCTGTAGCTGAATCGGGCTGGCACGGTAGCTCAGCGTGTTCAGTCAGGGGTCTGGCTACTGTCTCTAGTAAAAAAATTGAGTGAAGTTATCATCGATAGGATGTGAAAGATGTCGTGCGACATCAGCAAAGAATAACCGGCGACATAGCGACGAAGAAACTGATCGGAAAGCAAGAGTGATCAGCACGGTTAACTGCTGTGCGGAGGACACAGTTTTGATTCCTGGTACTGACTGGGATTTTCTTTGGTGGGAGGACTGAACTGGGGTGCACTCAGCCTCGTGAAGCCAGTTGAAAAGCTACGTGACCGGGTAGTAGCAGCTTCAGATAAAAAAAGATTGACAACGACCTTGAGAGTGGTGTGCTGATCCCTCGCCCCTCCGCACCTCAAGCAATGACGTCATTAGGATAGGATGACACGGAGGTCGGTCGGTACCGACTGGACCGCCAGGGCTTGTAGGTCCAGAGTTACCTTTTAGAATACGCCACATGGCAAGTGTGTGTTGACCATACAGAATCCGATCGGTCAAGGCAACCGAAAAGAATCGAAGCAGAACAGGTGTTTTTGGAATCTGTCACAATGGCCATAATGGTTTCTGACCAGTTCGACAACGATTATAATATTATGGTACCTCACACAGCTCTTGCCACTAAGATACTAAGTGAGGAACAGATGGAAAATTAACCTGTAAATGGCTTTCGAATCCTCTGTTTTCTTCAGAGCATAGATATTATAACAGTGTTACCCATTTTCTTATATCAAAATTTGTCACATGAGTAACAACCGTATCGAAAATTAAGAGATTCTGAAAAAAAAGAAACAAAGGGCCAAGTCGCCTTTAGAACCGGATACAGAATTCTGAACAATTTGCAAATCGTAAATGAATCTAGAGAACGAAGCAATGAGTATGAATTACTGATTCGTATGGGATTCATTTATTTTGTGAAAGATTTTAATTCATTTCCTACACAGCCTGTTCTAATAACCCTTGAGAAGAAAGGCAGTGATTCAACATACAATATGCCAACACATCAATGCTGCAGCTGCTGTTAGTCTTTCTCAAAGCAGTGATAAATTCATAGTTGAAAGAGGGGCCAGCAGAGTCCTTATCACCACAACTAAGCAGATCTAGAGGAAGTTTTCAGATCCTTACAACTGGAGAACGGAAGATAAAAGCATGTCCGTGGAACATCTGAATCATCTTCGTTTTGATGATGCCATTGTCGTATACACCTCAGAAAAGTTTCAGTAACAAAATGGAAGAAATTAATAGACGAAAATGGAAGTAAGTGCGAGACTCGGCTATGTGAAATCAAAGTAATGCACAATAAACGCTTCGAAATAATATTACAAGCTTATAAAAAGTCATAAAATTAATTGACGCGGATTTGTGTTTGTGTAGCTGAAGAAAACGACAGGATGAACAGCAAAAGAAATAAACGGACGAGTAAAAATGTCTGGGATTGCTTTTGTAAACTCTGAAGACACTGACTTTCAATGTGAATACCAATCCAAAACTGAAGATTACACAGTGAACAATACGGAGATAAATATTGAGAATTACCAGAAGAGGCAGCAAAAGAAATGAGTGTATCAAGCAACAGACATGCGTGGAAGTAATAATTTTGACAAGAATGAAAATGAAATGTCGTTTGGCATGACACTGAATGGATAATCGATGGTCCAAGTAAATTTATTGCTAGACTGAGAGTGGTAGACAAAAGCCGGAGTTTCGAAATATGCATCAACAACACAATTGTGTATAGTTGGAGACTGTAATGAGTGGAATGACAAATGATGATGATAATAACCACGATGATAATAAGCTGGCTGCGCTTAATGCTAACAACAAGACATCCACCAGAAGCAATAATGTAATACATTCTGTTGTCTGCACTACAAATAGACACAAAAGCTCCAAACAAATTCTGGGCCTTTTAATAACGCAGCATGAAAATAAAAATCTTCACAGAAAATATAACGACATAGATGGCGTACGTTTTACAGCACTATCGTATGCAGCCATCCTCTCCCAATTTAGAAAATGGCTGAGAGTTATTTCAGCTGTGAAACTTGCAAAGGTCTAAATCGATTTTTCGTGGAACGGAACGCCCTTTTTTTGTTTTGCATTGGCAGAATACTTACCCATTGTAAAGGTATATACAGAATAAACTCCATCCTTTTTCAGTTCTAAAGAATGGCGCCGAACTATCAATACAAAGAAAGTTGAGAACGAGTTTGTGTCTCATCATGACTAAGCATTATGTCGTTAACACGATTCGCGTGAAAACAGTAGCATGAGCAACACGATCATAAATATTAAGCAGGCATAAGTAGTTAACAGCCGCACGTTGTGAAGAAAAGGAAGTATTGTGAGCAAAATAGCTACTGTCTCTGAAACTGTAACCGTGCAAGGGGAAAAAAATTCACCAAAAGGTACATGGACAGCAGCCAGTCATCTCCACGCCCTGTTCACAACTAGGTGCGAGGAGTAATGACGGGTGTAGTAAACAAACGTCAAATCTAAGCGCCGTGGGAATTTATGAAGACGTAACAAATTTCCGCAGGTGTACTCCCACAGGGCGTAGGAATGTTCAGCCGACTAAAACAGGGCGTGATTGACCTCGCCGGTACCTTCCGCGAACTGCGGAATATTGAAATGTTCCTGACAACCTACAATAACACTTTTCTTTTTTCATCAGTCCTTTGAGTTGTTTGATGTTTCCCATCTCGACCTCCTTACCTATGCTAGTCTCTTCATCTCTTACACCCAACATTCTCAATTATTTGTTGGAGTTATTCCAATCTCTGTATTCGCCTACAATTTTTGCTCTCTACTGCAAATGCCTCCAACTCTTCTTATCGAAAAAACGAGTACATAGCATTTCATAATTCTCTCGCTCGACCAAAATTTTGCAAACTGAAATTACAAAGTAGATCCAGTCGGCGATTGGTGACAGCCAATCAGAGCAGTGCCTCGTAGAAGTCATGTATTTATATCATATCTAATCTTGGATTTAAAACCATTTTAATGAATATAGATTCAATTAATCAAGCCAGAACATATTTGTACAACGTTCAACATGTATAATCAAAGCCGATCTGTAACTATCGACGCATAACGTCATTCCTTCTTTTTTATTCGGATAATGTACATTTTACCCAGCTTGCATACACACTTATGCATATTTGCATGTTTATTTGCTGCGAATCCTGTATGTATATGTGGAAGGGGGGGGGGGGGCGGGGGGGGGGGGGTGTTGGTGGGTGGATGTGGTCAGGAGCACATGATCGAGAGAATAATGTTTGTGCAATAAGTCCATCTGATGATGAGTCAGCAGTGGCTCGAAAACTAATTGATGGTACAGAAAATAGTATCAAATTTTCAAAGTGATAAGTTGTATATTATATCAACATAAGCCACAATTTAAATTACAGTTACAGATCGGCATCCGCTTTGGATATGATGAAGTGACTATGGGAAATTGATGGAAAAAAGACTTGAACTTTGCTGGAGAGGACGGATCTCACAACACAAAATTCAAATCAGTGCCAATAATAAATATCCCCCCAGTCTTCCTCTCGCACCCCCTCCCACTCCCCAGAAAAATGGTGGCAGGAAAATAGCTCAGTCTGTGCAAAGCTGTTGGTGTGGAAGATGCAAGTATTACATTGTCCAGCCAACTACATTTCATAATTACATTGCCTTTTTTTTAGTCATCAGTCTTGTGACTGGTTTGATGTGGCCCCAATGCTCCCCTGCGCCAAACATTTCGTTTCAGAGTTTGTCCTCAATTATTTGCTAGATATATTTCAGTCTCTGTCTACTTCTACAGTTTTTAGCCTCTACTGCTCACTCTAGTGCTGTGGAAGCTATTCTCTGATTTCTTAAAAGATGTCCTGTCATCCTGTTCTTTCTTCTTGTCAGTATTTCCACATATTCCTTTCCTCTCCAGTTGTGTGCAGGACATCCCATTCCTTCCTTATCAGTCCATCTAGTTTTCAACATTCTTTCGTAGCACCACATCTCAAAAGCTTCGATTCTCTTATGTACCGGTTTTCCCATAGTCCATGATCAGTACCATACAGTTTTATGGACCAGATGTACATTCTAAGAAATTTCTACCACAAATTGAGATCTATATTTGATGCTAGTAGATTTCTTTTGCCCAGTAATGCCCTTTTTACTAGCACTAGTCTGCTTTTGATGTCCTTCTTGCTCTGTCCATCATTTGTTATTTATTTTTATGCCTTTACGTCAACGAAAAAAAAAATGTCAAATTTAAACAGACGCACAATCTCCAAGATTGGCGATCTTTTACAGAAGCTCGAAATTTAGAGCGGACTTCAATGCGAGATGCTTATAATAGTTTCCACAACGAAACTCTGTCTCGAAACCTGACAGAAAATCCAAAGAGATTCTGGTCGTACAGAGTGTCCAGAAAAGGACTACCTGATTTCAAAATTAAATATCTCGAAAACAAAGATCGATAGAGGAATGCAGTAAACGGTAGGTTTATTGTGAAAGCTGTAAGAAGTTTACACAGCAGTTTGTAATAATAGTTACAAAAGCTGCTAACAGATGGCGCTGTACGCTGTACAGCTCATATCAGCATACATAAGTGGAATAATCGTATGAAAACAATCTTTGCAAACAATCACATCACAATGTTTTCAAAATGTTCACCATTGGCACTACAGAGGTGGCGCAAACGAAGAATGAAATTCGCCATCACATTTCGTAGTGTCTCAACCGAAATGGATTCACATGCCACAGAGATCGCCGATTCAAGCTCGTCCAGCGTGACGGGTTGCTTCGGGTAGACCATGTCTTTCACTGTGCCCCACAAAAAAAAGTCACAGGGAGTCAAATCCGGCGAATATGGAGGCCAATCCATGCCTGCACCAGTAAATTTGGGATATTCCAAAGCAATGACTCGATTCCCGAAGTATTCCTCAAGAAAGCGAAACACTTGTTCGGTCCGATGTGGTCAGGCTCCATCTTGCATAAACCATCCAGTACCTGGTCGATCCTCTAACGCTTGCTGTGTGGCGACAAATTGTTCCAAAATTGCAACGTAACGTGCACCAGTGATCGTTTCTCGAATAAAAAAAGGGCCAATAATGCCTCTGCTGCATACTACAGCCCACACAGTAACTTTAGGAGAATACAGGGGTTTCGCTTCACCCCAATATGGCTTTTCGGAACCCCAAAATCCCCAGTTCTGCTTATTCACGTATCCACTCAGGTGGATGTGTGCTTCATCTATAAACCAGATGCAGCCAACATCAAATCCTTCGCTATCAATCATTGTGAGCATCTGATTAGCAAAGGCAACCCTTTGTTGCACAGCTCGTACGGGTATGGCCTGGTGCGTTTGAATTTTGAATGGAAACATGTGTAGGCTCTTTCTCAGTATTTTCTGCGTGCTGGAACGCTTCAAACCAGTTTCAGATGCAATTCTACGGACGGATGACATTGGTTTTCGCTGAATAATTCCAGAAACTGTGGCGATATTTTCAGGCGTAACTGCGGTTTGCTTGCGGCCAACATGCCCCGCTAGATCATCAGTTACGCTGCCTGTTTGTTGAAATTTTGCGAAGAGCGTACAAATGGTTTTCGCATCGGGTCCTTTTGGAACATTAAGTCG
The DNA here is from genome assembly GCF_023898315.1 of Schistocerca nitens. Taxonomy (NCBI): domain Eukaryota; kingdom Metazoa; phylum Arthropoda; class Insecta; order Orthoptera; family Acrididae; genus Schistocerca; species Schistocerca nitens. The sequence continues at coordinate 832,785,486 of NC_064615.1, forward strand.
TGCTTGAAAACTTCGCCTTGTTGCCGTAGGACTCTTCTAACCTGTGGTACTCTAACACCAGAAAAACGCGTTGTTCAATGGAGTACATGGTTTTAATCTCTTCCTTCGGTACGCTAACCTCCTTTCACGTTTCAATAGTGGAACTGATCGCTCTGGGCTTCGGATCACTATTTATACTAGGCGTTGCGTATGGCGATTACAGCGCCATCTGTTAGCAGCTTTTGTAACTATTATTTCAAACTGCTGTATAAACTTCTTACAGCTTTCACAATAAACATACCGTTTACTGCATTCCTCTATCGATCTTTGTTTTCGAGATATTTAATTTTGAATTCAGGAAGTCCTTTTCTGGACACCCTGTATGTGAAGTATGCTAGCGGCAAGACACAATCAATGCCTTCTCTCCGCGATAGCAGTGGAGATAGTATCGAAGGCAGTGCAGCCGTAGCAGAGTTACTAAACATAGCCTTCCGAAATGCCTTCACACCTCACTCATCTCCTTTCCGAGTAGATTAATTCCCGTCGCTCCGCAATCTTCCTCTCCCTGGACCTCGAACGTGCCTATGACCGCGTATGGCATTCCGGTCTCCTCTTCAAGCTCCAAACCTTCGCCCTTCCCATTAACTACGTCCGTTTGATCGGCTCCTTTCTCTCCCACCGTCCTTCCTACGTCACCATCAATAACACGGATTCCTACACCTTTTTACCCTCCGCCGGTGTGCCCCAAGGCTCTGTCCTCTCCCCCCTTCTGCACCTTTTGTATACGGCGGACATGCCGCCGCCGTCACCCCCCGTCCACCTTCTCCAGTTTGCCGATGACACCGCCTTCCTTGCCCTTGCCCCCACCCTGCAGCGCTCCCAACACCTTCTCCAATCCCATCTTGAACGGTTCACCGCTTGGTGCAACCAGTGGTTGCTCAATGTCAATCCCTCCAAAACCCAGGCAATCATTGTAGGCAAAACCACCCTTTCCTTCCGCCTCCTCGATTTCTATCTAACCATCTATGGCCGTCCTATTGTCCTCACCCCCACCCATAAGTACCTTGGGGTCACCCTCAACTGTCGCCTCACCTGGACCCCCCCTCTCCGGACAATCCAAGCCAAGGCATGCTCCCGACTCCATCTCCTCAAGCTCCTTTCCGGTCGCACGTGGGGTCTGGACCCCTCCACCATACTCCACACCTATAAATCCCTCATCCGCCCTATCCTTTGTTACGCCCATCCGGCCTGGATCTCCGCCCCCCCCCCCTACGTTTTATAAATCCCTTCAGATCCTTGAACACCATGCTCTCCGCCTCGCCTATCGCATCCGTCTCCCCTCCCCCACGCGAATCCTGAACGACCTCATTCTGTTCCCCCACCCCCTCCTTTTCCTTGAAAGAATACGGATCCTGTACACCTCCTGTAAACTCGATCCTCCTCACCCACTTGTTTCACCCATCCTCTCCCACCCCCGCCCACTGCCGCGCCTTGATTCCCACGTCCCACCCGGTCTCCATCTCTCCACCCTCCTTACCCTCTCCCAAGGTGGCTTCCGCCAGGTCCCCTTCCATGATGATGTCCTCCTCCCCTCCATCTACCCCTCCTATCAACTTTGATCCTCCCCTCCCACTTCCTGTGTCTTTTCCTTTGGGCACCCTCCCTCCCCTCTCTCTCCTTTTCCCCCCATCACCCTTTCTCCACCCCTCTTCCCCTGGGATTCCCCTCCCCCTTCCTCCCTTCCTCCTATCTTCCCCTGTCCGTGGCGTCTCTGCTCTCCCCTCTCCCTCTCCCCCCCCCCCCTCCTCCTCTCTTGGCAGGTCCCCGGACTCGTATACGCTCAGTGGACATTCGCGCGCCGGAGATCGTCGCCATCAGTGTCTCGTGTGTGTGCCTTCGTTTTGTGTTTAGTGTTCATTCGCCGTCACGGCACCACTGTTCACGTGTGCCGTCGCAGTCATCCGTGTTATGTGCGCCGTGTCAACAGGTTTTAGTGTTTTTTCTTGTCCAGCGTGAACGGCTTCGTGTATATTGTTTTTCAGTATCTACAGTTTTTTACCCGCCATTTGTCTTGTACCATCTGTACCACCGTTATGTTTTCTATTGTATCACTCTCGGCTGAAGAGCAGCGTATTATGCTGCTGACAGCCCACCTTTGTCCAAGGTGTTGAAAATAACAATAAAGAAAAAAAATGCCTTCACAAAAGAAGACGAAGTAAATATTCCAGAATTCGAATCAAGAACAGCTGCCAACATGATTAACGTAGAAGTAGATATCCTCGGAATAGTGAAGCAACTTAAACACTTAACAAAAGCAAGTCTTCTGGTCCAGATTATATAACAATTAGTTTCGTCTCAGAATATGCTGATGCAGTAGCTCCATACTTAACAATCATATGCAACCGTTCGCACTACGAAAGATCTGTGGCCAAAGACGGGAAAGTTGCACAGGTCACAGCAATATTCAAGAAAGGCAGTAGGAGTAAGCCACTAAATTACAGACCCATATCATTAACGTCTATATGTATCAGGATTTTGGAACGTATATTGTGACGCACGTTACGAATTACCTCGAAGAAAACTGTCTGCTGACACACAGTCAACATGGATTTAGAAAACATCGTTCTTCTGAAACACAACTAGTTCTATACTCGCATGAAGTGTTGAGTGCTTTTGACAAGGGATTTCTATTTGATTTCGTATTTCTGGATTTCCGGAAGGCTTTTGACACTGTACCACACAAGTGGCTTGCAGTGAAATTGCGTACTTATGGAATATCGTCTCAGTTATGTGACTGGATTCGTGATTTCCTGTCAGAGAAGTAACTTGCGGAAAGTCATCGTGTAAAACAGAAGTGATTTCTGGCGTTCCTACGGTAGTTTATAGGCCCTTTGCTCTTCCTTGCCTATATAAACGATTTGGGAGACAATCTGGGCAGCCGTCTTAGGTTGTTTGCAGATGACGCTGTCGTTTATCGACTTGTAAAGTCATCAGAAAATTAAGACATATTGAAAAATTATTTAGAAAAGTTATCTGTATGATGCGAAATTTGGCAATTGACCCTAAATACTGAAAAGTGTGGTGTCATCAACATGAGTGCTAAAAGGAATCCGTTAAACTTCGGTTACACGATAAATCAGTCAAATCTAAAGGCCGTAAATTCAACTAAATACCTAGGAATTACAACTACGAACACCTTAAATTGGAAGGAGCACATAGAAAATGTTGTGGGGAAGGCTAACCAAGGACTGCGTTTTATTGGCAGGACACTTAAAAAATGTAAGAGATCTACAAAGGAGACTGTCTACACTAAGCTTGTGCGCCCTCATTTAGAATACTGCTGCGCGGTGTGGGATCCTTACTGGATAAGGTTGACGGAGCACATCGAAAAAGTTCAAAGAAGGGCAGCACGTTTTGCATATTCACGAAATAGTCTCACTGAAATGATACAGGATTTGGGATGGACATAATTAAAACAAAGGCGGTTTGGTTGCGGAACAATCTTCTCACAAAATTCCAATCACAAACTGTCTTCTCAGAATGCGAAAATATTTTGTTGACACCGACCTACATAGGGAGAAACGATAAAATAAGGGAAATCAGTGATCGTACGAAATGATATAGGTGCTCGTTCTTTCCGCGCGCTATACGAGATTGGAATAATAGAGAACTGTGAAGGTGGTTCAATGAACCCACTGCCAGACTCTTAAATGTGATTAGCCGAGTATCGATGTAGATGTAGATTTACTTTGTGACCATGAAACCTAATGTTAAAATTCTCGCTCGGGACTAATTCTAATTACTTTCATCCATCTTCAGTTTACTCTCAGTCCGTATTCTGTACCCACTAGACTGTTGATTCCATTCAGCAGATCATGTAATTACTCTTCACTTCCACTGAGGATAGCAAAGTCATCAGCGATTTATATCATTGATATCCTTTCATCTTTTATTTTAATTCCACTCCTGAACCTTTCTTTTATTTCCGTCATTGCTTCTTCGGTGTATAGATTGAACAGTCGGAGCGAAAGACAACATCCCTGTCTTACACCCATTTTAATCCGAGAACTTCGTTCTTGGTCTTCCACGCTTATTATTCCCTCTTGGCTCTTGTACATATTGTATATTACCCGTCCCACACTATGGCTTACCCCTACTCTCCTCAGAATTTCGAACACCTTCGGCATTTGACTTTGACGAACGCTGTTTTCAGGTCGACAAATCCTTTGAACGTGTCTATATTTTTCTTTTGTCTTGCCTTCATTATCAACCGCAACGTCAGAATTGCCTCTCTGATGCCTTTACTTTCCCTAAATCCAAACTGATCGTCATCTAACACATCATCAATTTTCTTTTCCGTTCGATTGTATATTATTCTTGTCAGCAACTTGGATGCATGAGCTGTTAAGTTGATTGTGCGATATTTCTGAAACTCGTCAGCTCCTGTAGTCCACGGTATTGTATGAATGATATTTTTTCGAAAGTCAGGTGGTATATCGCCAGACTTATACATTACACACACCAATGTGAATAGTCGTTTCGTTGCCATTTTCCTCAATGATTTTAGAAATTCTGATGCAATGTCATCTATTCCTTCTGCCTTATATGATCTTAAGTCTGGTAGAACTCTTTCGGATTTCAATACAGAATGCCTTATCTCTTCTAAATCTACTCCTATCTCCTCTTCTATCACATTACACATATCTTCCCCCTCATAGAGGCCTTCAGTGTAATCTATCCACCTATCCACTCTCTCGTCTTCATTTAACTGAGGAATTCCCGTTGCGCTCTTAACGATATCATTGTGCTTTTAATTTCACCGAAGGTTGCTTTGACTTTCGTACATGCTGAGTCAGTTCTTCCAACAACCGTTTCATTTTCGATTTCTTCACATTTTTCTTAGAGCCATTTCGTCTTAGGTTATTTGCACTTCCTATTTATCTCATTCCTTAACGACTTGTATTTCTGTGTTCCTAAATATCCCTGAACATTTTTGTACTTCCTTCTTTCATCGATCAACTGAAGTATTTCTCTGTACCCATGGTCTGTACCTATGGTTTTCTTTCCAACTTCTGTGATTGCCGTTTTCATAGATGTCCATTTATCTTCCAACTGTATTGCCTACTGAGCTATTCCTTGTTGCTGTATCTATAGCCTGAGAAAACTTCAAGTATATTTCTTCAGCCCTTAGTATTTCCATATCCCACTTCTCTGCGTATTGATTCTTCCTGACTAATCTCTTAAACTTCTGCCTACTCTTCACCAATATTACATTGTGATCTGAGTGTGTATCTGCCTCTGGGTACACTGTACACTGCAGTATCTGATTTCAGAATCTCTGTCTGACCATGATGTAATCTAACTAAATCTTCCTGTATCTTACGGCCTTTTCCGAGTGTAGCTGCTCCTCTTGTAAATCTTGAACAGAGTATTCGCTACTACTAGCTGAAATTTATTGCAGTCTTTCTCCTCTCCATTCCTAGTACCAAGCCCGTATTCTCCCGTCACCCTTTCTTCTATTCCTTCCTCTACAATCGTATTCCAGTCCGCCATGACAATTACAGATTTTCACCTTTGTGTACTCACTGTATTACCCTTTCAATATCCTCATATACTTTTTCTACCTCGTCTGCAATTTGCGACATCAGCATGTGTACCTGAATTATTGTTGTCGGTTCTGATGAGAACAACATTATCACTGAGCTGTTCACAGTAACTTTCTCTTTCCCCTACCTTCCTATATGTAATGAATCCTACTCCCGTTATACCATTTTCTGCTGTTGTCATCTGACCAGAAATCCTTTTCTTCTTTACATTTCACATCCCTGAACCCCACTATATCTAGCTTGAGTCTTAGCATTCCCCTTTTCAGATTTTGTATCTTCCATATCATTTCAAACTTCTGACAATCCACACGTCGACTCATAGAGCGTTATCCTTTTGTTGGTTATTCAGTCTTTTTCTCATGGTCGCCTCCCAATTTGCAGTCTCCTCCCAAAGATCAGAATGGGGGCTATTCCGGAATAACTGGCGAATTGGGAGATCATCATGGTAGTTTTAATTACATGTCACATGTTCTGTGGATACACGTCATGTTTCTTTAATGCAGTGGTTTTCATTGTCTTCTGCATCCTCACGCCGTTTATCATTACTGGTTCTTCCACCTTTAGGGGCAGTTTCCCATCCCATGGGCAAGAGAGTGCCATGAACCTTATTCCACGCCTCCACCCTCTTTGACAAGTGTGTTTGCTGAATGAGGGGAACTTCTTATGCCGGAAGTCTTCGGCCCCCAGTGCTGATTTTTATTAAAAATTTAAGTTGTGGTTCTGTTGGAACCCGGGACCAAGAACATTTTTATTAGTAATCAAAACTACTACCCACAGGCATGAATAAGATTCGTAAGCAACAACCTTCGCTGAACAGCAGTTACAGTACTGGAATGAGAATAACGGTCTATATCACTAGTTTTGGTCAGTTGTACAAGTTTAGCACATGTGCTATACTCTTTCTGAAAGCAAAATATCGAACTGTATTGATTACATGGAACTCAGCTGGTTCCGTTCCTTTAGGAGACGTCGAATGTGGGGAGTATGCCCTCCTACTTCTGATCAGTTCCAAATTAAATGGGAGACAGTCTTGCAGAGAGGGTTGGTTTAAAGACTGAAGAACAGTTTACAAGATGCATAGTGAGACCATCTAGTTTTGCTCAGGATTCTTAGCCAATGTGTTCAAAGAAGGAGCAGCTCGTTTCAAAACAGACACCAGACCGCTGCTATAGATATGATTCACTTGTTGGAGTGATAATCATCAACTGAGTTGGTGACATATTGCGATCTCCGACTTTATCCTACGAAAGCGAGAATACTTTGTGACGCCTATCCACATAGTGGGAGATGACAATTCGTAGTAAAATGTTACCGAATTTATGAAGTGTTCTGGCTAAGTAACGTAGTTTTTAGACCTCCCCTCTGCTGATGGCTGTTTCCTACACTAAGAAACAGCATTTGTGTCATGTGATGTAGGCAGCAAACAGCGTTCGCAATATGTCTACATGTTTCAAAGAGATGGACGGGGTGGTTTAGCAGTTGTACAGAAATTGATTTACGTGCTGCAATGTCATTGGCTAACAGCATCACGAGATCGAGGCGATGAGACGTTTTGTTGACATGACAAGTCATCGAGAGTAGTGGTTTTCGCCTAGATTAATTGGGTAAAATACGCTGAAAATGCGGAAAACCTGGTAAAAGTACGGAAATTCATGGAAAATACGTAAAATCGATGAAAACACGACAAAAATGTGTAGGAATGAGGGTACTTACATGCTTGCCTGGGTGTATGAAAATCATTCCACTCCTCCACTGGTGGTATTGACAACTGATGGTGCATACATCTGTGCTCTGTGAGTTTAAGTCCTGCAGAATACCCCCTTGTCCCGCATTCGGTTATAGATTTTAAGCCATAAAAATGAAAGACGCAGTGTCTAAAGATTTAGACGTCAGGATGACCACCACCTAGGACACCAAAACAGCGATCATATGCCTTGGTAGAATATGCATCACCAGTATAAGGAATCAGGGCTCTTGGTCTCTTCGAAAACGGAACACCGAGACATCTGCTATCCCGTCATTGTGGAAGATGAGATTAAACAGACAGCTGTCTGCAAACGCTCCACAGTGCCGCAAACTCTTCCAATTTCCATACATTGCGATGTCTTCCACATTTTTGTCATTGTGAAACACTGTCTCTGTCTTTTATTTCAACCATCCTGTGTAGGAGCAGCTTACCTTACAGTGTGTGATGCCCAGCTTTCTGTGAGAGCCAGTGGAGCGAAACGTGTTAACGTCGCTTTAGCACCTGGGCTTAAAATCATGGTAGAAAAACCAAATGTATGTCTGTGAACACCTCTGTAGTCATACACTGGTTCCATGTGTTACAGCAAAAACTAATGTATCAAACTGCTTATGCAATAACAACACAAGAACCCTCTGTGGTGACTGATAGCCATTCGGATGTGTTGCATGAGGATCAGTTTGACTTTAGGAAAGGAAAAGGCTCCAGAGAGACAATTATGACGTTGGGGTTGACAATGGAAGCAAGACAAAAGAAAAAAATCAAGACATGTTCATAGGATTTGTTGACTTGGAAAAAGCGTCCAGCAATGTAAAATGGTACAAGATCTGCGAAATTTTGAGAAAAACAAGGGTAAGTTATAGGGAGAGAAGGGTAATATACAATTTGTACAAGAGCCAAGAGGGAATGATAAAAGCCAAGAGGGAATGATAAGAGTGGACGACCAAGAAGGAAGTGTTCAGATTAAAAAGAGTGTAAGACAGGGATGTAGTCTTTCACCCCTACTGTTCAATCTGCACATAGAAGAAGCTATGATGAAAATAAAAGAAAGGTTCAGGAGTGGTATTAAAATTCAAGGGAAAAGGATATCAATGATACTATTCAGTGATGACGTTTCTATCCTGTTTGAAAGTGAAGAAGAACTACATTCTCTGTTGAATGCAATGAACAGTCTAATGAGTTCAGAATATGCACTGAGAGTAAATCGAAGAAAGATGAATGTAATGAGAAGTAGCAGAAATGAGAACAGCGAGATACTTAACATCAGGATTGTTAGGCAGCAAAGTAACCAATGACGGACAGAGCAAGATCGACATCAAAAGTAGACTAACACTGGCAAAAAGGGCATTCCTGGCCAAGAGAAGTCTACTAGTATCAAACATTAATTTGAGGAAGAAATTTCTGAGACTATACGTTTAGAACACAGAATTGTATGGTTGTGAAACAGACTGTGGGAAAATCTGAACAGAACAGATTGAAATGGCTCTGAGCACTATGCGACTTAACTTCTGAGGTCATCAGTCGCCTAGAACTTAGAACTAATTAAACCTAACTAACCTAAGGACTTCACACACATCCATGCCCGAGGCAGGATTCGAACCTGCGACCGTAGCGTTCGCTCGGCTCCAGACTGTAGCGCCTAGAACCGCACGGTCACTCCGGCAGGCAACAGAATCGAACCATTTGAGATGTGATGCTACAGACTAATGTTGAAAATTATGTAGACTGATAAGGTAAGGAATGAGGAGGTTCTACACTAAATCGGAGAAGGAAGGAATATGTGGGATAGGACATCTGTTGAGACATCAGAGAATGTCTTCCATGGTACTAGAGGTAGCTGTAGGGGGCAAAAACTGTAGGGGAAGACAGAGATTGGAATGCATCCAACAAATAATTGAGGATGTAGGTTTCAAGTGCTACTCTGAGATGAAGAAGTTGGCACAGGAGAGGAATTCGCAGTGGGCCACTTCAAACCAGTCACAAGACTGATGTCTAAAAAAAAAGTCTTTGTGTTACAGTCTTCCACCAGCATAGGTGAAAAACTTTAAACATGTCCATGGAAGCGACTTCGATCACTGGCCGCATCCTCCAGTAAACAAATACATGTATATTTAATGGGATCACCATGTGTGGTCGATGTCAACAGCAGATGCAGTAATATCTTATTGAGTTCTCTACCAGGTGACGTTAGCGAAATTTTATAGTTCCTAGTTTTACTCCGTTGGACGTTACAAGAATAGAGCGAAGAGAGAGAGAGAGAGAGAGAGAGAGAGAGAGAGAGAGAGAGAGAGAGAGAGAATTCTGTCAACAGAGACTCTGACGTCATTACACTCTCGTATTTCTAGTGTAGTAATCATCGGAATACAATAAGGGAGATTAGATATATACAGGGGGATATTTTCAGACAGTCATTCGATATCGATGAATTGCGTGTGTTATGTCTTTGAATTTCTTTGCTCAGTCCACATATACTCTGCATGGTTGTGAATTTCCTTCTATACACTAGTGTGCTATTTTTCTCGTTTTGATAGCTTCCAAGATCCTACTACAGGCGGTTGTCCGCAACGGAGAATAATAAACGCGAAAATGAAGATTTGGCCCTGTCTGACTACCCCCTGAAGCAGATCTGTATATTACAAACTAAACATAAATGATGAAGGCAACTAATCCTACTAAATGATAAACGTTGTTCATACTCACATATTTATTGTAGATTTAAAAAACTTTTCTATTACAAAGTTAACATTTCCTAAGTAAAGTTACTAATCAATACCCCAACTCTGCCCCTTATTATGATGGCGCGCTATAATATCAAGAACGCGAAATGACTGACATCATCTACGTACCAAACACTAGAAGACACTACTTTCAACGAAGATCTACTATGGTGTGGAACCTCAGTGGAAATAAATTAAAGTGATCACAGCTATTTAGCTTTTATAGCTCTAAGAAGCCAAAGCAATTTGTGATATCACTGCATGTACTGCGTCCGGACGTTCTCGTACTCGTCTGCGACGATGAAAGAACTCCGGCCACAAATAAACTCTTTCAAACACTAGGACGACAGAAGGCGTTCCTCTGACTAATACACTCTAATACTGTCTTCTCCTCTGTATGTTCTACAAACGAGAAACGCCAACTCCCAGCCACAAGAACGGAGTTCAGATAACTTCTCAACGTAAGTATAGACAGAGGAAATGTTGTCAATTACTGAACGCTGCATACTCACCGACGACTTCCAACTCGGAGGTGAAGTCCAGAATCGTATAGGTTCGCAACAGTGCAGTGCCTAACTGTAGCCGGCCGGAGTGGCCGAGCGGTTCTAGGCGCTACAGTCTGGAACCGCGCGACCGCTACGGTCGCACGTTCGAATCCTGCCTCGGGCATGGATGTGTGTGATGACCTTAGGTTAGTTAGGTTTAAGTAGTTCTAAGTTCTAGGAGACTGATGAGCTCAGAAGTTAAGTCCCATAGTGCTCAGAACCATTTGAACCCAACTGTTCTAACTATAAACTCCCCTGAGAGAAAAGACAGCAAGTCCGTCTGTACCAACAAAGCTGATATCGAGCGACGGTCACCCACGGGCGCTCACCACGGAAAACCTCGTCTCTCTACCGCTGGCCTCCCAGCCAGGCTCGGCTCCCCACCATCGTAATTCCGAAAACGAACCATATTCCAGAAACCACGGAATATTCTCCCTCTCTACAGATTCTTCCAAACGCCGACCAACCATATTTTAGTCTCTTGTCGTCCAGCGCAGAAAGTTTGCGAGGGAAACCCTATACTCGTGCAATGGTACGCTTCTGAGTAAGAATCCTTGGAAATAAGCCAGCCTGCGTGGTTTCCGAGGTGACGCTTCCTCGTTCCTCTCAGCTGCGTCCATGATTTTCGCAGTTTCTGAAGTATAATCCTTCCTGTCCGGCTACCATATCAGCCGGTCGCGACTCTATTATGCCCCAGCGCTCAGGTGTCTCAACGTCCGTCTTGCTACCTGCTCTGTTTAAGCAGGACCAACAGACCTATGTGGGCCTTCCATCCAGGGCTTGAGTTCTGCCTGCCGTTTCATTTTCACTGTCATTCCAACCTCTACTAGTATGATGATAAAGACACTCCGTCACCTTTCATGCAATAAGCGTTAAAAATTATTTACAAGGTGTACGTGACAATGTCAGTCTCATTTAAATATTCATATATACGATGTAAAACCTATCAAATGATATCTAATTGAGGTTGTAGTTCACGGCAAAGTATGTGGATGAGTGCTTGTAAGGTGCGAAATTATTTCCACCTTACAAGCTCTGTATCTAGTCAGTGATAGGTGGAGGACTAACTAATAGAACAGTGCTGTCAGAATATGATGGGCTTTGGAGAGATTTAGCAGGCGTCTGTGACTTGGTGGGGGGCATCTCTTACTTGTCAAAATCAAGTAGATTCAAATGCTATATACTGAACACTGGAGGATTTGTGATAATAGGGAAGATAATTGATACTCTTACGAAAGGTGAGCTGTGGGGTGATCTCTACTCTGCTTCTTCTAAGTATTGAAGACAAACATATTACAACTGCTCACATACGTCTTGCGATGTAACTTTTGTGAGAAAATTAGTGGTTAGTACGAAAGTTTTTACTGAGAGAGAATCAACAGCAGAAGATCTTTTGTTTTCTCGATAAATAAGAGGCAACATTTTGCTGTGAGTTTTGTGTGCTAATAAATGGATGGGCTGACCTTTTACTATATAGAGGAAATTTACACGTACATGTAAATACTTACTTCGCAAATCATGATACCCTTGGTGGAGGAGGGTACCCTATACCACTGTTAGTCATTTCCTTCCCTATTCTGCTCGCAAGTAGAGCAATGGAAAGAAAGGCTGTCTATATTTCTCTGTATGACCGTTAATTTCTCATACCTTATCTTCGTGCTCCTTACGCGAAATGTATGTTGACGGCAGCAAAATCCTTCTGCAGTCAGCTTGAAAGGTCGATTCTCAACAGTGTTCCTTGAAAATAGCATCTCCTTCCCTCCAAGGATTCCCGTTTGAGTTACGTGGCGAGTGTAATCAGACTACAAGAAAAAAAATTGCTCACCATGCAGAGGGACTTTCAGGTTAATTTAATTAATTAGTCAATTAATTGATATCAATGAACTGGATGGGTGGAGGTTGTAACCTTCCAACAGTTAAAAAATATTTATGTATAGCATTCATATTCAGTGTAACCTTCCAACAGTAAAAATATGTAACCTCCCGATAATAAAAATGTGACTAATCTCCTAATAAAAAATGTGACTCACTTATAATCTTTCAGTAATTGACTGTGAATTTAAACTGGTAAATTTTGGACGTCAGCAGTGCTGCGTCATGGCCCTGAAAATTCATTCTGAATAAACTGAAAAACCTTACCTCAATGAAGTCGCCGGATAACGCATATATATCTGCTCCTATAAGAAATTTTTCTGGCTCAGCCCAGTGCAATGCTGGCCGATAGATTTGTCATGTATAAAAAGAAACAACTGATTTTTCTTTACAATATTCGGGGTGACCATGGATTGGAGAAATTAGTAAATTCTTTAAAGTGAGATGAATGATTGTCAAAAGTTACTTTTTATGAGAAAGATTATTATCAAGAGATTTTTTTAAAACATTTACATGGGACATGATATAACAATACTACATATGCGCGAGCCTGCTTTTACCTTATACTACAACGCTCAGGCACCGCCATCGATCCAGCCAACTCCACACACCAGACTTAGCTACTACTTACTCCTACTACCACACAGTTCCAACTGCATGCAACACTGCTCTCTGGTCTGAGATTCTCTTATAGCTTACATATCGCAGGCAGCGCGTGAGCAATCCATCGAAATTACATCTGCTCAAGTGCGCTAGCAAAAAACTTAGTCATGGACCTCTTACAAAGTGAGGGCGAGAGTACACAGATACAACTCGCGAGTTGGAGCGGTAGTCAGGCGACTTTTAATTGCGGAGAGCTATTTTAACGAAATTTCAATCTCTCACCTACACACGGAGAGATGGCCATCATTATAATTATATATTACTGAATTTATAAAGTGATCCGTAGCACTAACCTGACAATAGAGCCTGCTCTTAGCACTCCGTCGTGAGCCAAAAATGAATTTAATATTCTAGTCCTGTGATGCAGGACGTAATAGATACTAATTTGATAGGGACATATTTTTTTACTGGAGGAGTAATCCGCCGAAGTACAGGCCCATATCACTAACGTCGATTTGCAATAGGGTTTTGGAACATATATCATGTTCGAACGTTACGAATTACTTCGAAGAAAACGATTCATTGACACATACTCAGCACGGATTCAGAAAGTATCGTTCTTGTGAAACACAAGTAGCTCTTCATACCCATGAATTCCTCACAAGCGTCTTCTAACCAAACTGCGTCCCTATGGAATATCACCTCAGTTGTGTGACTGGATTCGTGATTTCCTGTCAGAAAGGTCACAGTTCGTAGTAATAGGGAAGTCATCGAGTTAAACAGAAGTAGTATCCGGCGTTCCCCAGGGAAGTGTTATAAGCCCTCTAGTGTTCCTGATCTATATTAACGGCATAGGAGACAACCTGCGTAGACCTCTTAGATTGTTTGCAGATGATGCTTTTACCGCCTTGTAAAGTCATCAGATGATCAAAACGACTTGCAAAATAATTTAGATAAGATATCTGTATGGTGCGAAAAGTGGCAATTGATCCTCAATAAGGAAAAGTGTGAAGTTATTCACATGAGTACTAAAAGAAATCAGCTAAATTTCGATTACGCGATAAGTCCCACAAATCTGAAGGCTGTAGATTCGACTAAATACTTTGGGATTACAATTACAAATAACCTAAATTGGAATGATCACATAGAAAATGTTGTGGGTAGAACAAACCAAAGACCGCGATTCATTGGCAGAACTGGAGTATTGCTGTGCGGTGTGGGATCCGCATCAGATGGGACTGACGGATGACATCGAAAAAGTACAAAGAAGGTCAGCTAGTTTTTTACCATCGCGAAATAGGGGAGATAGTGCCACAGACATGATACGTGAATTGGAGTGGCAATCATTAAAACAAAGGCGTTTTTCGTTGCGATGGGATCTTCTCAGGAAATTTTAATCACCAGTTTTCTGCTCCTTTTGCGAAAACATTGTATTGCACCTACCTAAATAGGGAGAAAAGATCATCAAGATAAAATAGGAGAAATCAGGGCTCGCACAGAAAAATTTAAGTGCTTGATTTTCTCGAGAGACAGCTTGAAGGTGGTTCATTGAACCCTCTGCCCGACACATTATTGTGAATAGCAGAGTAATCACGTAGATGTAGATGTGGATTCAAAAGTAAAGAAACCTTAAGGAAGGCACATAAAACCATAATGGATTTTAAAGGAAAGTAAAGTAACATACGTTTTCACTGTGAAATACACTAGAGACAACAGAGAAAATAAGAGGAATTAAGGGATAAGGATATCTGCCAAATGGGTAAAAATTGCAGGAATTGATTCCTGAAAGAAGCCAAAAAGGCCATATTGACATACGGTCAGAAATGTGTTCCAAGGAAGGTACAGCCACTTGAAAATAGATCCCAGCATCAGCACCAGACAGGTGGTCCGCCTGCCTTGGGTAAGCCAGGTGACCGCGAAAGTATTCTCCACGACAGCTGCCACTATCCGTATCACTTACAAAGCGGGTAATGCTTAATACCTACAGACTTGCCTCCATACCGAAGGTTTTGTCATTGGTTCGTCGCACAATTGTTGTTGGGCGGTGCTGTGATTTCTATCATCCTTCCTATACACAGACGAGACAACGTTTGCAAGGAGCGTTCTCGTGGAGAATCCACATGGTACAGTAGCAGCGAACCATCAGCACCGGTTCAGCCTCGATGTTTCGGTAGGCTCTATTGGTGGTGACCGCCTCGTGGGACCAGTCATCCTTCCCCAACACCTTACAGGCGAGTCATATCAGCAATTCCTGCAGGTATTTCTGCCTCCAGTGCGAATCTTCGTTGGCTGCCACGTGATGGTGCTCTAGGTATATGTCCTCTTGCGTTTGGAGTCATCGAGCTAGGTGACGCAGTGGTCAGCACATTGGACTCGCATTCGGGAGGACGGCGGTTCAAGCCCGTGTGCGGCCACTCTGATTAGGTTTGTCGTGTTTTTCCTAAATCGCTTCAGGCAAATGCCGGGATTGTTCCTTTGTAGAAGGACACGGCCGATTTCTTTCCCTATCCTCATGCAATCCGAGCTTTTGCTCTGTCACTAATGACCTCGTTGTCGACGGGACGTTAAACACTAATCTCCTCCTCTTGCATGTGTACTAAGACATTCGTACAGACAGAACATACCCACTTGCATGGGGTGTTCTTATATGCACTTTGAATCACTGAAACCTACAATGACATAGATCTTTCATCTCCACTTTCCAGCAGGTGTACGTCCCTTGAGACTCATTTCCGGGCATGTACCCATGTGACCTTTTTTTTTGCTCCTTGTCCTGTCAGCGTTCTTTCCTTCAGTTTGTCTGCATGTAGCGAAATCACCTTGTATACCATGAGTAATGTCTTTATGCAGTCAAGATTTAAATGAAAAAAAAAATATATGCGTATGAAACTTTTTGGCACTGTATATAGGGGTGCTTGAAAGAAGTTTGGAAAGTGATATTGGTAGAAGGGATACTGTGAGAATGAGTCGAAAGAGACGTGCCAGGATGCTCAGTTCGTAGGGGCATTGCACTCCAAAGAATGGTTCTGGGTACGAGATCCACGTAATTTGCCACAATATATCAAAACAATGCACTCTACAATGTCGAATGCCGAGTGAAAGACTCATTCTGGAAACATTCCCCTAGGCTGTTGATCACTTCAGTACAATGTCATTTCTTCACGGAAAGCTCGTTCCGCAAGGTACACAGGAGCGCATCTGCTTTTATACTTAGCAAACCACCTTAGGGCGCGCAGCGGAGGATACTTGTAGTGCTATCACTTCCCCGCTTCCCTGCTCGATTCGCGGTTAGTGCGTGGCAAGAATTATTGCCAACGAACATACGTTGCAAGTCTAATTTCTGTGACTTCCTCATCGTGGTAATCCTGCAAGACCCACGTGGGAGGAAATAAAACGTTGCCCGGCTTTTCTTGGACGTATACCCACGGAATTTTTGCAGTAATCTCTTCGTGACAGACAACACCTCTCTGTAGCGTCTAACACTGGAGTTTTTTAATTTTTTTATCATAACCATCCCATTCGAAACTCGCAGGTTTTGGTTTGGTCTTCTCCCTTTCTCTTAATTCAGCCTGACTGGGCTGATAGACGCCACAAGCGTTTTACAAGCGTCTGTGAAGTTTGGAAAGTAGTAGCGCTTTAAAGGAGGGTCGGAAGAGACAAGAGAGAGGACTCATCTGCTTTAGACAAAGAAGAGAAGGCCGATTTGTGCTAGAAGGGCAGAAATGTTCGTTTCAGAAGAGGAGTCTTATTTAATTTTTTGTTTTAGGAGAGGAGAAATATTCATTTCAGAAGAGGAGTTTAAGTTTTCAAGGGAAGTTTTGGTTGTTACAAGAGAGGAATCCTCCTCGCTTTAGAAGAGCAGTTTTAATTCCTCTATAAAAGTAAGACCTCTTTATTTTCCGAAGAGTAACCGTGGTTGCAATGTCACGCTGAAGAGGAGTATTACGTGTTACGCCTTAACAAAACGTTAAGAATATAGCGTGAAAAGCTAGCCATAGAAGATATTTTTGTGTAGAGACAGGATTGACTATAAAACAAGGTTGAAGGCCCAAAAAGAGCAACAACAAAAAAAAGTTAGTAACGCATTTGTCGCAAATATAAGGTTCTGGGTTCGAGTCCGTATCTGGCAGACAAATTTAGTCTGCCAGAAAGTTCGAAAACAGTGCAGAGTGAGAGATTTATTCTGGAGTTGTAGGGCCTAACAAACCAATTGTCACTCTATAGTGTGATTAAAATTACTTGACAGTTGACACTTCACGTGTTGGAGGTGTCTTCCTCTAGTCAGAGCACTCAACGTCCCGCCCGAACTGTTCGCCGTTGCCAATCAACCTTCAACAATTCCATGTCTGGCTTTTTTTCTTGTTGTGTTTGGATTCAGAACCCTGGGTCCGGCCCTTTTATTTCGCATTTCATCACACCCAAACATAAGCAAAACGATGACAACGAAATAAGGTACATTACGAACACACTACTAGCCAAAGACTATCATTACAGAGACGTTGGCTTACAGTAGGTAAACTTCATGTGAGAGGATATGACACCGAAATTTTTTGAAGGCAGCAACTGGTCGTTGCTGGGTCTATATTTAAATAAATGTAACAAAGACAGTTGACAATCTTTCACAGTGCAGTGATACAGTAACGGTTTCAGTTGGAGAAGGACCTGGGTTCGAACACCCTCGGGTGATGATAACGTTTTATTTTTAAATTTATCAAAATAATTCGGATAATTATTATTTTCAATTAACTACTTTCAATGTATTTTTTTTAATTTTTAATCTTTAATTGCATCATTTTCATTATAGTTTTGATTTTTTGTTTGCTTTTATTTGTCTTTCTATCACTTTTTTTTGGTTTGGAAACTGCGTGTGTCGCCTGTAATCTGTAATATTACTCATCGGTCGGTAACGCGTCATCTCGTGTAGCAGAAGCAAGAGGTTACAGTTCGCATTTAGCGCTGTAACTGAATTTTTCTGCCTTGAGTTTGCTCATTCGGGTCAGCTTTAATCGCCGTGAGCAAAGAGAGCGTGATCGGCATTTCTGCCGTAGGTTGCGGACCCTCGTTTCCTCGGATACATTGCACGTCTGCAGCTTGTAGTTAGGTTAGGACATTAGTGTAAATTCAGAGCTAGAAAACGCGTTACCCAGTGCAGTTCAGTCATTGGTCATTTTAAATCAGCTTTGGGCACAGCATCTTGCGTTACAGTTCGCATTTAGCGCTGAAACTGAATTTTTCCGCCTTGACTTTGCTCGTTCGGGTCAGCTTTAATCGTAGTGACCAAAGAGAGCATGATTAACATTTCTGCCGTAGGGTGCGGACTGCCGTATTCTCTGATACATTGCACGTCTGGAGCTTGTAGTTAGGTTAGGACATGAGTGTAAATTGAGAGCTAGAAAACGCGTTACCCAGTGCAGTTCAGTCATTGGTCATTTAAAATCAGCTGTGAGCAGAGCATCTTCCGTTCCCGCCATACTTGATGACAGCAGCTTCCAACATCGCTCCGCGTTAGATGAGCAGCATTTCAACACTGGAAGGGATCCCCGTGTTTGCATATAGTCTGTAACCGAGCGGTAGCCGATGTGGCAACACTGCATCACCAAGTGACTGAAGTCAACTATCAAGTAATTTTAAACGGGGTTTAGTGTCGGAGTAATGTAACACGTGACAATTTTTCATCTATATTTTCTTGCGCTGCATAGGAAGCAGCACAAGATTCTGCGCATACACTTTGCCTTCTGTAGCGTAGGAAAGAACCGGCGCCTGCAGATTAAGGAGCCGCGCAGCTTAACAGAAGGAACCGAGCTTCTATTAGGCGGCAGTAGCGAGCGTGGCGTGGTTGACTGTTGTGGGGTGGGGGCTGGAGGGCTGGGGAAGTGAGGGGAGGAGTGAAGCCATTAGCCGTGGCGTACGTGACTCGCGGCTCGCAGGCAAGCCGGCGGCCTCCGCCGTGTTTACAACTGCCGCAAATGGGTCACTCACTACACGCTTGTCGCGTCGCGAGACACTCCTGCACCGGCTGGCGCCGGCGAGCCGTCGTCCGGCTAGGCACACGTTTTCTCCTTTCCTCGGTTCACTAACTCGCATCGGCTGCGGTCCAACTTATCTGACTGAGCAACAGCCAGCATCAAGGGTGGGGACAAACTTATCATTAGGTGCTTCTGTCGACAACTAATCACTTACCCCCTCCCCCCTCGACCACACCAAATAGTTTTGAGAAACTCACTTACGTCAGAACGCAGGTCGATCAGTGCACTCTGTAATCTGATTTAATTTTCTGATGCTGAAAAATAAGAGGGAGCGATTTGTTTTATATGGTAAAAGCTTTCTAAAGTAAAGATGGCATAAATATTTCTTTATTTAGAAGCAATCAGTTTCGACAGACTTGGGCGTCATCTTCAGGTCTTCAAAAATTAATATAAAATGTGTTCATTTTGAGTTGGACCTCACGCCATGTTGTCGTGCAGATAAAATGTAGCACATATTATAAAGGTTGTGCGAAATTTTATGTACTTGACAACTTCGCGTGAGGTTCAATTCAAAATGAACACATTTTATGACATAAAATTTTGAAGACCTCACGATGACAGCAAAGTGTGTCGAAACCGGTTGCTTGTAAATCAAGAAATATTTACGCGATCACGGCTTTAGAACGTTTTCTCTCTGTAATCATCAACTACGACGACAGTATTGTCTTAGCATTAGCTCTGGCTGTGACCTAATAGGACTGTTAGAACTGTTTAACAATGTAAGTAGTCAGTTTTACGGTGGCATAAGTCTGTCATTCTCTGTTGCATCAAGTGATAAAAATCACAGAGTCCACCGACAGTAACACATACATAGTGACATTCTTGTGAACATAGAAAGTTTCTAAGGTAAGTGTATCTACATTTACATGGCTACTCTGCAAATCACACTTAAGTGCCTGGAAGAGGGTTCATCGAGAGATCGATCTTTCGGTCCTGTCTGTATTTTTATATATAATATTGCATGAATAAAGGCTGGGCGGGTGTAAAGCTATCGTTAAAAACGCACGCCGCGCGCTTTGTTACGATTTGGTCGGTCATAATAATAATAACATGCTTTTGAATACAATTAAAATATAACGGCGATTCCTGTTTAGTGTTAATGGAAATAATATGTAGTAAATTAATGAGTAAGGTAGCCGATCCTATAAGAAGAGGTAAAATTGGGCATATTGAGGTGTTTTGCTTTATAACGACGAAGCCGATGATACAGCGTCATTTTTTCGTTTGCTCTTAGAAATAAACAAGTAAAGAAGTGCTAACTGTGCGTTGTGAAAAAATGTAGGGGTGATTTTTAAATAACTACGGTACACGATCAGAGTAACAAAAGGACATTTAGTTACACGAAATCGCGGATAGCGAAGTGTGGTCATTAAGCTGAGTACACCTACAGGGCGGTCAATTCCGGGATAAATCTATACGCATCTCACCTGGGACGCGGTATTGAGACCGTTTTTTTTTCTTTTTTAATTATATCGCGGAGAGCGGGCTCCAATTTATGAAAAGAAGAAAAACGTTAACTTTAACGCGAACTCTTAATAATTGCCGATCGGAGAGAAAAGTGTGTAATTGTCTTACGCCTAACAAACATTCGTGGAGGGCGGTGGCTAAACTAGAAGAGTCAATAACATTATCATCGACTGTTGGTGTCGAGCAACCAAAAATGTTCATCAAAGGGTTTCGATGGAACTTGGGAGGTAGGGTTCAGGCACTCGCATATACTCCACATCAGGGTGTGAATGAGTGGTGAATGCGAAATAAAACTGTGAACAAAGTTACGTTAAACAAAACAGAAGAAACAAGACAGTTTGCTCGTATCTGTTATTATTCCATAAACTGTAAAATTTCGTAGCGTTGTACGAAGCCTTTATAGATGATCTTTATGACAATTTGCTTCGAAGGGATATCGTTACGAGTTAAGTTCTGGGGACCTGGTCAAGAGGGGGTAGTTCGTAGATCCTAACTACTGCAACTTTTCTGGAATCAGGTGCTACCGTGACCGTTGTGTGTTGTCAATGACTTAAGGTTACCATATCTCGTGCTCTAAGATCGACGCGCCTTTCCACGTGGTATAACGGTGCCTCACGGCAACAACGACAACGCTGACGACGAAGGAAGAAGATACGGTAGACGCCTTCACAATAATTCTCTAATATTACACTCTCGAATAGCACACGGAAGAAACGAACACCTATATCCTTCTGTGGGTGCTCTGATTTCCCTTATCTAATTACGTTGATCGTTTCTATGTTGGTCAGTGGAAACAAAATATTTTCGCATTCGGAGGAGAAAGTTTGTGATTGAAATTTGGTAAGAAGATTCCGACGCAACGAGAAGCGCCTATGTTTTAATGATGTCCACCGCAAATCCAGTATCATGTCAGTGACTTTCTCTCCCCTATTTCTCGATAATACAAAACGTGCTATCCTTCTTTGGGCTTTCTCGATATATTCCGTTAATCTTATCTGATAAGTATCTCACACCGCGCAGCACCTCAAAAGAGGACGCACGAAGCGCATTGCAGACAGTCTCTCTTGTAGATCTGTTGCACCTTTAAGTGTTCTGCGAAGAAAAAGCAATCTTTGATTCACCTTTCTCACAACATTTACTAAGTGTTCGTTCCAGTTTAAGTTGTTCGTTATTATAATTCGTGGGAATTTAGTTGAATTTACGGCTTTTAGATTTGATTGATTTATCGTGTAACCGAAGTTTAACGGATTCCTTTTAGCATTCATGTGGATGACTTCATATTGTTTATTATTTAGGGACAATGGCCAATTTTCACACCATGCAGATAAACGTTTTGAAGTTGGGTTTGATCTTCTGATGACTTTACTAGACGATAAACGACAGCATCATCTGCAAACAACCAACGACGGCTGCTCAGATTGCCTCCTAAATCGTATATATATATATATATATATATATATATATATATATATATATATATATATATATATATATGTGTGTGTGTGTGTGTGTGTGTGTAAGGAACAACAGAGGGAACGCCAAAAATCACATCTGTTTTACTCCATGACTTTTCCGTCACGAATTGTGACCTCTCTGTCAGGTGTCAGGAAATCACGAATCCAGTTGCATGCTGAGACGATATTCCATATACACGCAATTCGATTACAAGCCGCTTGTGAGGAATGTGTCAAAAGTTTTCTGGAAGTCTAGAAATAGGATATCAATTGGAAATCCTTTGTCGATAGCACTTTTATTTTGTTCGAATTTTAACGAAGTGATTTATCACTTTGTGTGGGTAGTTGTATCCGCTTGACCTCTTCCAGAAGTGAATCTAGTTTTGCTACGACACGCTAAAATAATTATGAAGAGCGATGTTAATGATTTGATTATCATCTCTAAAAATAAAGTTAGGTAATTTATTTCGTTAGGTTATTTATTTTATTTATTTTTTGAGTCACAGTACCACGGGGCGCCGCTAGAGGATCCAAAACAAAATAGCACAGCCCACTGTTGAAATGGAGACGGGGTGCACCATTTTGTTTTGGATCTTCTAGTGAGGGATACCCAAACTTTTCCTCCCATGGAACGCGTTGAGAATCCTGAGACTTTGATAGAAAAACTTGTTTACTTTGAAGGTTAATAAAAATTTTAAAAGGTTAAAAACTCGTTTTCTTCGGTGATCACTTCAATTTTAAATTATAACTAGCAACACAGAAATTATAAAATTAAAAAAACAGTATTGTCAAAATGCTGAATGAAAACGCCGTGTTATTAATAGTTTTTCGCGCAGATCTTATTCCCTTCCCGCAGAACTCTAAGTTTTCCACAGAACACAGTGTGGGAAACCCTGCTCTAGAGGTATGCTGCTGTAATGTTGCGCGGAGATTTCAATGTATACCTGCATATGAACACGAAACTAATTACCTAACTATATGTTTCTATGTGATGGTTGAAACTTTGTGAGTACGTAATCCTTTTACGGTACCATATTTTTAGTGGAGAGCGTGATAAGATACCCTGCGTAATAATGTTAAGGGGGGTAGGACGTCAAACGGGCCGACTTGGAGCAGGAGAGGCGCCACAGGCCATTTTAATTTCCACTGTCTATACTTTGACAAATAAATTCATAAAACTTTGTCAGCATGACCAGGAAGGATTCAGAATTCACACTCATAGCAGTGGAAGTTCGAAAACATAACGAAGTAATTTTTCTTTACATGTGAAATTTCATCATTTTTTTCACTTACTAATGGCAGCATTTGTTGCTATAGGTACACTTGTCTTCATAAGTAAGAGAGATGGTTCGATGAATTTTGCACAGCATACAAACCATACTTAAAGGTGTATGAAACTCTAGAGTTTTCCAAATCTATTAAAAACTGTGGTAAAAATTGAGGTATTAACTACAAAATTTGTGTTTTTGCTAAACATGAAGTTTAAAATACAACAGATCATTCGTTTTTTTTTTCATAAATTAAATAAATTCTAGAGTTTCATACACCTGTAAGTACGGTATGTATGCTGTGCAAAATTCATCGAAGAAGCTCTCTAACTTATGAAGAAAAGTGTACCTATGCAGCCATTAGTAAGTGAAAAAATGATGAAATTTCACACGTAAAAAAATTTATTTTGTTATGTTTTCGAACTTCCACTGCAATGAGTGTGAATCCTGTATCCTTCCTGGTGATGGTGACAAAGTTTTATGAATTTATTTGTAAAAGTATAGACACTGGAAATTAAAATGTCCTGTGATGCCTCTCCTGCTCCAAGTCGGCCCGTTTGACGTCCTACCCCCCTTAAATGCCTTCCCTGAAAACTAATTAGTACCAAAAGTTTAAGAGCTCGCTCATGATGGAAATATGTAAGATGTAGTATAACAATAGACTTGACCTATTTTAGAATGTCCATACTGGAATGGCATCAGTAGCCATTAGTTTACTCATCTTTAGCTCGAAGGGGTGATGTATAGTGATTACTTAGGAGAAGAAGAACATCATAGCCTAGATCGCTATAGGAAACTCTATTGTCCATATCCGGTTTCGGTAAAACTACGATACTATCTTCAGATCTTCATAAAGGTTATTACGAACACCTTGTCCCAGCTACACACGAAATCTTTCCATTGATTCACTAAATTACATAAAACATGAAATGACCGATGCATTGGCACGCCAAAATTAGAATTACTATTTACATCACAATTTTCCAAAACATCGTTCCCATAACTTAACACGCCATGCCAATCAGTGGGCCGCATAAATGTCAATAACCAATGCAGCTCGTCTCCTGCATCGTCTGTTGGCAGGTAGTCTATTGGCTCCCTGGTAGGGATGGCGTGTTGTGCGAACGATCTTTTGGCAAATTGTGATGTACATGATAATTTCAATTTTGTAGTGCCAACGCATTTCATGCTTTATGTACGTGGTAACTCAATGGAAAATTTATGTGTGTAGCTGGCACAAAATGTTTGTAATAACCCTTATGGAGATCTGAAGATGATAACTTAGTTTCAATGAAACTAGCAAGCTCAGTTAGGAAGTTCTTCTGCTCCTATGCTATCAGTAGTTCTGACAAAAATTGATTAATAAAGTACAAAGGGCAACTAAAACAAGTAGAATGATTTACACGTTCAATATAGTCGATAAAGGGGCAGTAGGGTCGCATCTGAAGGTAGAAATGGGTCTCAAGTTTAAATCAATACTTGTTCAAAGTTTGGATAGATATGTAATTAGTAGAATATCACATGATGAACATCACAAGATGCGCGGGACGCTCAGCGGTACGTACTTTCTGCGAAGAAATTTCTAAGGAATCACTGTGGGGCTGTAGATGGAGATATGATGAATAAAATGAGTTTGGTTGTTAAAGGGATAATCCATGAAGCCTCCAATGATAGCCGTAGCAGAATTTTGTCGAAAGAGTTCTCACAAAGTAAATCCTGTTCACATGTAACGGCTGTCAGTCGAAACAAAATTGATATCCAGAAACACATACTTTAATGGTAGCAAAGAAAAAGCTGATATTCTGAATTCCGTTTTCAAATGCTCCGTTACTAATGGAGATCCAAGACTGCTGTCTCAGTACAATGCGAGCACCAGTTTGAAACAACTAAAATCGTTAAAGCTACAAATGAATAAGGCCCCAGGTACGGTTGAATCCCTGCCACATTCTATGTAGAACTTTGCAGCTGAAGTAGCACCCATTTTAACCATAATATAGCGTAGATCCCTCGAACAAAGAACCGTGCACTAATTGGAAGAAAGAACAGGTTACACTCATCTACAACATGGGTAGCAGGAGTGATGTTTAAAGCTACCATCTTTAATGTCATCCTTGATAGAACCTTAGAACACATTATGAGGTCTTAATGCGGTATCTCAAAAAGAATGATCTCCTCCATACCAGTCAGCATGATTTCCGAAAACATCGGCCTTCCGAAACTCCTCGCGCCCCTTGAATCCCGGAAAGCTATAATCAAGGCGATTAGATGGGTATCTCTTGATTTCCCAAAAGCATTTCACACCGTACCACACAAACGTTAGGTAAATGAAGTAGGATCATGTGCATTATCAAACGAAATTTATGATTTGATTGAGGACTTCTTGGGAGGGAGGACGCAGCATATCATATTGTTTTGGATGGACAGTCATCGACAGAGTAGACGTAATCTCATGTCTGCCAACGTGAAGTGTATTGGGACCTTCGCTGTTCATGTGGTATATTAATGACTTGCAGATAACATTAATAGTAACCTCAGACTTTTCGCAAATGATGTAATTGTCTATAACGAAGTACTGTCTGGAAAAACTGCAGAAATATTCAGTCAAATCTTCATAAGATTTCAAAGTGGTGCCTTGGTAACATTCTTTAAAAATTGAGAAATGTAAAAAAAATAATCATTTGAAACCTGACTTATTAAGCCGTTAAAATAAAGTTAACTGTTAATGATTTGTAAATAGCTCTTTACTTTTGTTTTGCTCTCTCACGTCAGCTTCCTTACCTGTTGCTTTAGTAATTAGGATGAAATAACCATATCTCGGCCCAATAAAGAACAGCCTAACGTCGCGCAACGGATAACTCCTTATTAGCAATAAGATGGCGGAAAGTGACTTGGCGGATCGCATATCTCATTGTGAAGCGTTGCACTTTATTTAATTTTGAGGTGATTAAACACTGAGAGCAATCACCCTCTCTTTGTCATTATTCTATTTGTGCTACAGGGGAAGCCTCGGGCATGCTTGGATTCTCTTTGCATAAACAATGAGATCCTTCCATAATTTACAAAGGCGATATTTTATTTTTCAAGACAAAATTAAGTGGTTTAACACACGCTGTACAATCGCGATCGAAACAGTACGACAACGACAAGTGATCCCCTAACGAGTAATAGTTTAAGACTCGGTTTAAAAAAGTCACATATCCTCTAATTTGGGGAGGAACTGAATGATCTTTAATGATAAATGAAAAAACATTATTCTCTTGTATTCCTCATAGAAACACAAGAAAAACATGCCTTTCTACTAACTACCGTTCACTACTACAGAGCAGTAATAAAAGAATAAGGAAGAACCACTGTCTATTGCGGAATTGAGAGCCCACGAGGTTCTTATTAAGTGAAAAAATCACTGTGAAACGTAATAACAAAACCAACCGCTTCCCTAACGTAACTGAGGTAAAATGAACGTTATCGGGCATGAAAGAATCACAGAACTAACGTAGTCTAATAGCTTTCTCCCAAGTCTGCTATCGAGCACACTTACCCAGTTTAGCGAGAAGTGATTAGAAAACATCCCACTTTAAGTCTGAAGTGCCTAACTAAAATCTCTCTGTCTTCCATCATAACTTTTTTAACCTTCTCCGAGTCTGTAACCTTCTTTGTTGCATCCACCTTCATGGTATACAGAGAACAGTTCTTCTGTTCAAAATTTGAGCGGAGAGATTATTGTATTTGAAATATCCAACCACTCTCTTACTACAGGCCTCGTTCTTTTTTATCCTTCTCCGGCCCTGTTCCTTTCTCCGTCGTGTCTAAAACGACGTGAAACTGTCTCTACTTAATGGAAAGTAGTGGGGAAAGAGATTTGTTGCGTTTGAAATTTCCCAACCAGCTCTTTCGCATCGGGTGTGTTATTCCCCATTCCCATCTCTGCCTCCAAGTTACGTTTATTTTCAAACACCCACAAAATTGTTCAACTGCAATCTCTCATGGAATACAGAGCAAAGGAATAATATGCATAGGAATAAATGAAATAAAACACCTAGCTTCGTCTATCTTCTCCACAGTGGAGCAAACAACCAATTTAGTCATGTTATATAAAACGAATCTATGGTTACGTTTCACATTGTTCCCCTGCTCTACACGCGAATGCCATGCCATGGTTTGCAAAGTATAGATCAGATGAAACGTCGGTCAATTTCCTCTCTTAGCTTATTTCAGTCTGACGAACGTTTACATATGCGTTTTTTTCTCTTACTGAAAAATTTAAATGCTGAAGTATAAAATCTGGTACTCTATATCACATATGCAGGGCGAAGCAGCTAAGACAGCCTTCCACAAACTTATCTAGAATGGATAAAGGTCTCCGAATGTTTTATAGTCTAATGGAAGTATATACTTTTTTTGTGGCATTTTAAAGAAATGTCTAAGAGAACTACGAATAAGGTGTATAGGATTTTGATGATAACAGCGTCGCAAACCACTGTCCCATTGTCAAAAGAAGAGAGTCCACAAACGTCTGCCGTATTGTACCAAATGTAAGCGAACACCTAACTCATACCAAAAGCTCATAATATTGATCTTAAGCACTGATACACATTGTAGAGTGATTCGGGAGAAACAATACTGCACACTGAATCTCATCTGGAGTTAATGGCAACACAGGCCCGTGTTATTATGCGTTTCACGCTCTCGGGAGTCGTTGGTGATTCCTAATAGACCTCTCGTTTTACTTATCGTCACATTTAAGAAGGGTTAAGTTTAGTGAATGTGCAAAACATTCTGCATGTTTTGAACGCCCTTTTCACAACTTTTCTCTTAAGAAGGTCTGTCATACGTGCGGAATGGGACGGGCATCTGTCATACTGGCAGCACACTGGTTCCATTATGTTCAGTGGGAGGTCTTCCAATAACTGCGTCGGCAGCATACCTTGGGAACTAGGGACAGGTCATTGTATTTACATTTCAATCAATAAAACAGGGACAAATGATACGGCTCTTGAAAAAACGTAAAAGTCTGATACACCAAGAGCGTTGTCTTTATCCACTTTTTCGTGTCAGTGTAGATTTTCAGCTGACGATTAGTGCATATTGCGAAAATTGACTTGCCTACGGTTCGTAAACGACGCTACTTCCTTAAATAAAGTTTTGCACAGATATACCGCATCACTTTGCTGGTTTCGTAGATAACATTCGGAAATCTGTAATGAGTGTCGGGAAACATTGCAACGAAAAGCAGATACAGCGAAATGTGAAAAGGATGAAATGCGATCTAATGCAGTGTCCGCAGAACACTCGTTTGGTTGATTCCTCTCGTAATTCGAAGACGCCTCTTAGCGACATCTGCGTTGCGTGTTATTGCTGCTAAAACATTTCATTTCTTTCACCAGTTGCTCTTCTTTTTCCGTGGCGTATTTTATTCTCCACACTTCCAGTTTCTAGAAATTTTTTTATAATGTTTGCAAAGACAGATCGTGAGTAGCTGACGCTATCTGGACACTCTTCAGCATATAATCGCAGCGCTGGTCTAATAGTTTGGCGACATTCACCGTAAACGATATTCACTTTCCCGACTGTTTCAGTAGCTTTACGAGCAAGTTATCTGATGGCTACGACAACATAACACAGACTTATGGGATCAAAAATGGTTCAAATGGCTCTGAGCACTATTGGACTAAACTTCTGAGGTCATCAGTCCCGTAGAACTTAGAACTACTTAAACCTAACTAACCTAAGGACATCACACACATCCATGCCCGAGGCAGGATTGGAACCTGACACAGTAGCGGTAGACTGATGGGCTTCAAGCGCATAGGTAAATATAAGAACCATACCTGAGTCAAGCGCTTGCTTACATTTGGTGCAACAGGTGTGACGTTTAGGTAACCTCTTCTCCTGTCTGCGGGCCAGTGATTTGTGGCGCTGTTATCTTGATGTTACTTGATCAAGTCCCATACATACTGTGCCGTTGAACTTCTCTCAGAAGCTAGTAAAAAAACATTTAAAAAAAGTACAGAGTTCCATTAGAAAAAAAAAACAAAGCTGTGTCGTAATTCGGTGACTATAGACGAAAGAAATAATTTGATAAAGTCAGAAAATTCGCCATATTGTCCGCTATAACTAAGCGAAAATGGCACCTCGGCTTTTTTATCCGTTCTGGATATATTTCGGGTGGCCTGTCTTAGCCGTCTCACCCTGCATAAACGCATTAACTGCCGTCGGCCTCAATCGAATCGCGTGCAGGACATCGAGCTAATGATGTGTAACACCACCTCGGACCTTGGTAATTAATTCAATTCGGCAAGAAAGAGAGTCAAAAAGTTTCTGCATTTATGCTATATTCAATTATAATCACTGACTGAACATTAGAGATAGACTGCAGGGATTTTGATTGCTGCATTTCGCCCACTATTCTAAGTATTCAACGACGATTCTATGGTTGTTGCAGCACTCTACACGCGACATACACATCTTTAAAATCATATGCAAACGTATGTCAAGCTTGCATGATATGTGCACATTACTGGAACAAGGAGCTACTGGATGCAGGATCAGAGGCAGAAGAATCCACTCGTCATAAGCGTACTGACGATCAATATGTCGACCACTCGAAGACGGGAGAAGGGGCTGGAATGAGTCTTGGCATAAATAAAGATATATAATGTGGCTGGCTGTTGCATTTTTTCAATTAATTTTCGAATTATCGAGCTAATCAAAATTCCAATAATACAATTTCCAGCATGAATTTACACTCTATAGCGGAGTGCGCGCTGGTTTGAAATGTCCTGGCAAATTAAAAATGGGTGCCGGACCAGGACTCAAACTTGGGACATTTGCCTTTCGCGAGCAAGTGCTCTATCGACAGTTGTCCAAGCACGACTCGCAACCCGCCCTCACAGGCCGCAGGTTCGAGTCCCAATCCGTCATACAGTTTTGACCTGCCATGTAGTTTCAGACCAAGAATATTCTTAAAACTGATTTCTCATATTTTTCTGAGTAATGCTCTTAAAAATTTTTACTCTGTTATACTTTATCAGTTGTTGCTGTTTGCATTGATCACATTTTCGGTATTCATTATGCACTGCACCAGCAAATAGTTAAAGACAACTTGTTAAACAGAAGTAACACAAGTTCTTTCTCAGGGCTTCCGAACAGATATTTTCGTTGAATCATATGAAAAGTCTAATGGATTGAAAGTAAACCACAGCAGGATAAAAGTAATGAGCAATAGCAGAAATGAAAATAACGATAAAGATCAAAACTGGTGACGAGGAAGAAGACAAAGTGAAAGAATTTTGCTACCTTGGAAGCAAAATAACATATGACGGACAAGGCAAGGAAGACATAAAAAGGAGACTAACATAGTCAAATAGGGCATTCCTAGACAAAAGAATCTCTAAGTATCAAACATCGGCCATAATTTAAGGAAAAAGTCTGAAAAGGTACGTTTTGGAGCACAGCCTTGTATGGAAGTGAATCATCGACTGTGGGAAAAACGGAAACGAAAAGCATGGAAACGTTTGAGATGTGATGCTACGGAAGGATTTGGAAAATTAGGTGAGCTGATAAGATAACGAATGACGAGCTCTCCGCGGAATCGACAAGGAAAAGAACATGCAGCGAAGAGCGACAAGAAGAAGGAATAGGATGACAGAAGACATGGTCAAAAACCAGGGAATCATTTCCATGGTACTACAGGAATCAGCATAGGGTTAAACCGGTAGGAGAATTTAACCAACTTTAAGTTACTTCTACTTCGTTTATTTTCTTGTAGACTTTATTTTTTCAGGATACAAGGCTCGGGTGATTAAAGTTCTTTCATTGTTTAATGATTAGTAAATATTGTAAGAGCGGACAGAGGTTCAGGGCACTCTCTTGCCCTTGGCTGCCCCTAAGGGCGAATGAATCAGCAATGATCAACGGCATGAGGATTCAGAAGGCGATGGAAATAACTGCATTAAAGACGTATAATATGTAATTCACAGGACATGTGGCCTGTCATTGTCAAAATGTCGTGATGATCTTCCTCCTGGAAAGGGAATCCGGACTAGTCGGCCATTCGGGTCTCTGCGAGGGGACTGCCAAAGGGGAGGCGCCCATGAGAAAATGATTGAATAACCAACGAGAACGTAACGTTCTATGCATCTGGTCATGGAATTTCAGAAGTTTGAACGTGGTAGGGAAAATTACAAAAGGCAAATGCTAAGGCTCAATCTAGATATAGTGGGCGTCAGTGAAGTGAAATGGACAGAAGACAAGGATTTTTGATCAGAGGACGATAAGGCAAATTCAACAGCAGCAGAAAATAGTATACCGGGAGTAGGATTCGTTATGAATAGAAAGGTAGGGCGCAGAATGTGTTACTGTGAACAGTTCAGTGTTAGGGTTATTATCGTCAGAATCCACAGCAAACCCGCACCCACAAAGATAGTTTAGGTGCACATGCCGACGTCATAAGCCGAAGATCAAGATATAGAGAAAGTATGTGAGGACATTGAAAGGTTAATTCACTACGTAAAGAGAGATGAAAATCTCGTAGTCATGGGGGATTGGAACGCGGTAGTAGGGGAAGGAGCAGAGGAAAGGGTTAGGAGAGAATATGAGTTTTGTCCTAGGAATGAGAGAGGAGAAAGACTACTTGAGTCCTGTAAAAAATATTTAGCTACGAACAGCGAATGCTCTGTTAAGAATCACAAGAGGATAAGATACACTTGCATAAGGCCGACAGATACGAAGGAATTTCCGTTAGATTACGTTACAGTCAGGTGGAGATTCCGAAATCAAATACGAGACTGTAAGGCATACTCAAGTGCAGAAATGGACTCAGATCACAATAGAGTAGAGATGAAGAGCAGAAAGAAAAATCAAATTACATTCATAAGATTTGTGGATCTGGAAAAAGCGTTCGACGATATCAAAATGGTGCAAGATGTTCGAAGTTTTGAAGAAAGTAGGGGTAAACTACAGGGAGAGACGGATAATATACAACATGTGCAAGGGCCAAGAGGGAATAATAAGAGAGGAAGACCAAGAACGAAGTGCTGTGATTAAAAAAAGGTGTAAGACAGGGGTGCCCTATTGTTCAATCTATACGTCGAAGAAGCAATGGCGAAAATAAAAGTTCATGAGTGGAATTAAAATTCAAGGTGAAGGGACATTAGTGTTAAGTTTCGCTGATGACATTGTTATCCATAGTGAATGTGAAGAAGAATTACAGGTTCTGCTGAATGAAATGAACAGTCTAATGAGTACAAAATATGGATTGAAGAAAGATGAAAGTAAAGAGAAGTAGCAGAAATGAGAACAGCGAGTAGCTTCATATCAAAATTGATAATCACGAAGTAGCTAAAGTTAAGGAAATCTTCTACGTAGGCAGCAAAATAACCCACGGCGGGCGAAGCAAGGAGGACATAAAAAGCAGACTGGCACTGTCAAAAAGGGCGTTCTTGACAAAGAGGAATCTACTAGTATCAAATATACGCCTTAATTTGAGGAAGAAATTTCTGAGAATGTACGTTTGGAGCACAGCAGTATGTGGTAGAGAAAGACTGTGGAATAACTGGAAAAGAAGAGAATCGATGTATTTGAGATGGAGTGCTACAGAAGAATGTTGAAAATTAGGTGAACTGATAAGGTAATGAATAAGGAGGTTCTCCGGAGAACCGACGACGAAAAGAATGTATATATAACACTGACATGAAGAAGGATCAAGGCGGTAGAACGTCTGCTAAGGCATTACGGAGTAACGACCATGATACTGGAGGGAGCTTTAGAGGTAAAAACTGTAGAGGAAGACAGAGATTGGAATACATCCAGCAAACGCCTGAGGACGTAGATAGCGAGGGCTACTCTGTAATGAAGAGAACGGCATAGGAAAGAATTTTGTGACGGGTCGTATCAAACCAGTCAGAAGACTGATGACTCAAAAAAAATACTGTAACTATAACTGAGTATATTTCTTACTGTAAGTTACATCACATGGCACGTTCTCACATGCCGTGATTCTGACATTTGGAATGAGAGATCAAATGCCGGGTTCTTATAATTAAAGTGCAGCTTCTCACAGAGTTCCATTGTGGGTCGTAATCGTCATATGGCAGCGAAACTCGGTAAATATTCTAATGCGTTAATGCTGAACTGATTTACGCTGGGGAAAAAAAAACTGGTTCCAGTTTTAGCCATTAGGTGCTAATCTGGTGCTGTAGATGCAAGAAGGTCTTACAGAAAGGTTTCCGTATGTAATGGCATAGGAACAGAACGTGGACAGAAAAGTCAGCTAAGTGAAAAAGGCCTAATGCTGATTTTATTATCAACCATCGCTTTCAAATTTGTTCAATATGAGCACCAGAGATGTCGACGAGATGCTGTAAGCGCCAGATTTGCACCTAGTGGCCGAAATTGGAACTAATATTTTTTCCAGCATAAATCAGTTCCCCATTAATGGATTGGCATATCTACCAAGTTTCGCTACCTCCGTGAATAGCTGCAATTTAATTATAAGCAACCAGTATTTTTAAAACTGTGCATGCGTAGAAGAAATCTCTTTAGACTTTGAATTTGTTTCACGCGACTCACTACACACCCAAGAATTACCCCGATCCCACACTGTCTTTCTTTCGTTAATTACTGCTGCGATGTCCATATCCATTACCTTTCTTGTACGATTACCACCAAAATTGTCTTGGTAAAATATTCATGGATCTTATATAGTAATCATCCAATTTGTTGTCTGGAAACAGATATCAAACCGGCGAATCAAAATAAAACTACATGTGACTTTCATGTGGGAATAGTAAGGTAGGAAGATAAAGGTTTTACATCCTGTCGATGACGAGATCATTACAGACAAAGCACAAGCCCAGATAGGGGGAGGATGGGGAAGGAAATGATCCGCGGCCTTCTAAAGGAACCATCCTAGCATTCGCCTAAAGCGATGTAGGGAAATCACAGAAAACGTACTGGTAAAAGGTATCATTACGTTCGCTGTACTGTGCACTTACTCATTTTTCCACGAGTTCAACGTGCAACTCAGCACGTACGTACGACATAGGACCAGCCTGAAACACCGTTCATAGAATGCGAAGCGATTCGAATGTGCGATGTATTACGCAAAGCAAGGTGTGAAAGTTTGACTGATCTTCATACAAACGGACATTTTGTCACGGTAATTGAGAGTGTGTATCCTTATCTTTACATATGCGACTGTCCTCAATTAATACAAAATGTTGCAATTTTACTCAAAATCTTATCAGTCGAGTGATTTATCAGTGACAAGACAGGAAGAATTCGATAACAGAGAAAGCAAAACTTTGTTGATTAGTGACAGATAAGTCGACAAGAACGGATTTATTCACCGAATAACATATTTTCAAAAAAAAAAAAAAAAAAAAAAAAAAAAAAAAAAAAAAAAAAAAAAAAGAAAGGTTCAAATGGCTCTGAGCACTATGGGACTTAACTTCTGAGGTCATCAGTCCCCTAGAACTTAGAACTACTTAAACCTAAGTACCCTAAGGACATCACACACATCCATGCCCGAGGCAGGATTCGAACCTGCGACCGTAGCGGTCGCGCAGTTCCAGACTGTAGTGCCTAGAACCGCTCGGCCACTCGGGCCGGCATTTTCAAAAAATAGATTTGTACACTTGGCATTCTGCATAGTGTGTATAGTAGCCGTTCTCTATTAGTAGATACGGCCTTGTGAGATGTATATCGCCAAGTGCAGGTACAACTTAAGGGAGAATTTGAGCAAATTTATTGAACAAATACGTCGGATTAATAGCTACGTATTGTACAGTATTTGTGTGCACATTATTCTGACAATCCTCTCTTGCAACGAAAAATTCGCATGGCATGATTATCTCGTTAAATAAATGGAAAATCTGTATATGAGGACACGACCAAGCGTGCTGTCATCAATCTCTTTTTCAGCTGTAGCTTCACTTCGACAAATTGTTCACGAATAATTCGTAACAAGGACATTCATAAGGTATATTTATGCCTGTATGTTGACATAGAATATATTGAACATAATATGGAAAACATCACGTCAGAAATAACAGCGGTTAACTGTTGTGCAGCAAAAATATTACGCCGTTGGCTCTTCGATCATATAACGAGCGGAGAATAGGTACCCGACGTGGCCAACAAAAACAGCGTCTGATGACGGAATCTCGTGAAGACCGGTCACACCTATCTGTACTCTGATTCATCCCTTGGAAGCGAAATCGGTCGAGAAGCTTCCAGAGGTTTCTTTGCTGGTTGCTAGTTCCATTGTTCTGCACTGGCATTTGCAAACAAAACTGTAATTCGAGCACATATTCACGTTTATAGCGGCCAGTCTGCAACCAGTTTAACTACCCGAGCAGCTTGAATCTGATATACCGCATCCAGACACCATACATGCTGCTCCGTGATTTAACTGGGATAGCTCTGGTGACAGCCGAAGGATATTATTGAGATACGGAGCTTTTTTGAACAACTTTAGGGATGTGTGTAACAGGCGAAAATCGGGAAAGAAAGGAATGAGATTGAAATATGCTTACCAGACAAAATAGAAATCACACCTTTAAAAGAGCACACTGGTCGCTCCGGAACGCTGTAGACACGTAGAGCTGGTACCAGGTGGTCATCTGACTGTCAATCGCTGACGTAAGTCATAGCAGTGATGTGGTGTGAATATGAAATTTCCTGACGGATTAAAACTGCGTGCCGGACAGGAATTCAAGTGCGGTACCTTTGCCTTCCGCGAGCAAGTCCCCTATCGACTGAACTACCCAAGCACGACTCACGACCTATCCTCACAGCTTTACTTCTGTCAGTACGTCATCTCCTACCTCACAAACTTCACAGACGTTGTCGTTCGTAACTTGCAGAACTATCACTCTTGGACGAAAGGACATTGCGGTGACAAGGCTGAGCCACAGCCTGGGTGATGTTGCCCGAATGAATCTTTCACTCTGCAGCGGAGTGTGCGCTGATATGAAGCTCCCTGACAGAGTAAAACTGTGTACCAGACCGGGACTCGAACCTAGGAATTTTGGGTTGCGCAGCCCACTGTTCTTCTGAACTACCCGAAACGCTTCACGTCCTGACCTCACAGCCTTACTTCAGCCAGTAGCTAACCTTGTGCCTTGAAAACAACGCAGACGTTCCGCTGAGTAACGGTCCGGCCCAGGGTTTGAATCTGCCATGAAGTTTCACATCAGCGCACACTCCGCTGCTGAGAGAAAGACTCATTCTGTTGTAGGTATATTGCTCAGTTCTACGAACAGAGCGCGGTAAGGTGGATCGACGTGGAAACATGACAGAATGGTAGAAAGGAACTATGTGTTTAAATGTGCCAACAACCACACAGTGAGTGAAGTTTCCTGATTTGTTGTTGTAGCGAAGTGTACTGTGCTATGAGGGCGTGCTGAAAAGTAAGGCCTTCGAATATTTTACATGAAAACTCTTAATGCTTTTTAAATAAAATAAACATCACTAACATCCTACATCTTTATTCTTTGTGTCTGCATATTTGCGTTCCTCTGCCGCTAACGAACTCCGAACTTAGCGTGTAAGATGGCGGTGTGTAACGTGGCTATGTCGGTGCGTCAGAAACAGCGTGTTGTAATCGAATTTCAAATTCGAATAGTTCGTCCACTCGTGGAGTACACTCTCCTTTAACATGACAATGCCAGACCATAAACGCCATACCTGCACCAATTCGACGCCTTCGGTTCGCTCGTCGATCATCCTCCCGACCTGTCCCCACCCATTTTCATCTGTTTTCAGAGATTAACGAACGCCTTCGAGAACTTCGCTTCGATAGCGATGAAGCTGTGCAAGTAGAGGGGAAGTGGCTCCATCAACAAAATATTTTTGAGTCGTCAGTCTTCTGACTGGTTTGATGCGACCCGACATGAATTTGACACGAATTTCTCTCCCTTGCCAACCTCTTCGTCTCAGAGTAGCACTTGCGACTCGTCCTCAGTTATGTGTTGGATGTATTCCAATCGCCCGCCGTTGTGGCCGTGCGGTTCTAGGCGCTTCAGTCCGGAGCCGCGCTGTTACCACGGTCGCAGGTTCGAATCCTGCCTCGGGCATGGATGTGTGTGATGTCCTTAGGTTAGTTAGGTTTAAGTACTTCTAAGTTCTAGGGGACTGATGACCTAAGTGCTCAGAGCCATTTGTTTTTCAATCTCTGTGTTTCTCTAAAGATTTTACCCTCTACAGCTCCATCTAGTACAATGGAAATTATTTCCCGATGCTTACCAAATGTCCTATCAACCTGTTCCTTCTCCTTGTCAGTGTTTTCTACATATTTCTTTCCTCCCCGATTCTGCGCGGAACCTCTTCGTTCCTTATCTTATCAGTCCAATATATTCTGACCTTATTAACAGGGTGATCTCTCAATGGGAGAAACGTGCTCGTCACCAGGATAATTATGTTTAGAAATAAATATGTAGATATGAAGAATAATGATACAGAATGTCAATAACGTTCGTTTCTGAGCCGTGGCGGCTGGCGCTAGGGTGTTCGACTTGCATCACTGATATCGATATTCAGTTGTCCTGTTATCTTTGACTGCTCCCCCGCCGGCTTTTCCGGGTGAACGTGTGACGAGTAAGTCTCCGGTCGGCGTTCAACGAGCCAACTTGTGTTGAAAACATGTCCGCGTCCCTAACCGTGGTGTATGGGCGTCGCCGTGCTAGCCGCCCTTGTCTTTTGGCACGCGCCGGATGTACGGTGCCGATCATTGGGCGCCTTGACGTGCAACGTCAAGCTGAACTTCCCAGCTCGTAATTTGCGAGCTCCAAGTTATGTATGACTTTTATTCTGTGTTTAACTAAGAAGATTTTTGAAACTTATTGTGGCATGGGTAGCTGCCGGAGATGATTCTGAACTTGGTTCCACAGTGGCTATTTTAAGGAGGCTGATGTTCCTCATTCCGTTTTTGATCATCCGTGGAGTGTGTGTTTTAAGCGGTTTTCATGCAAATTTTGACTTGTTTTAGGACATATTGTCCGCTTTGGGACTGGCTGCGGTTGTGTACGTGCCCGGCAGCCGTAGAGGTAATGGTTTAATCATTCGTCACTGCAGCATTTGGTATGTTTATTTAACGTTGAAAGTGCCTTAAGGCAACTGGAAGTGATCTCTAAGTTTCCTGCTAATTTACTGGGAGACGGGTAATGTTAGAGTATTGCTCTTTAAGAATTTGGGGGCGTGCTTATTATACACTCCTGGAAATGGAAAAAAGAACACATTGACACCGGTGTGTCAGACCCACCATACTTGCTCCGGACACTGCGAGAGGGCTGTACAAGCAATGATCACACGCACGGCACAGCGGACACACCATGAACCGCGGTGTTGGCCGTCGAATGGCGCTAGCTGCGCAGCATTTGTGCACCGCCGCCGTCAGTGTCAGCCAGTTTGCCGTGGCATACGGAGCTCCATCGCAGTCTTTAACACTGGTAGCATGCCGCGACAGCGTGGACGTGAACCGTATGTGCAGTTGACGGACTTTGAGCGAGGGCGTATAGTGGGCATGCGGGAGGCCGGGTGGACGTACCGCCGAATTGCTCAACACGTGGGGCGTGAGGTCTCCACAGTACATCGATGTTGTCGCCAGTGGTCGGCGGAAGGTGCACGTGCCCGTCGACCTGGGACCGGACCGCAGCGACGCACGGATGCACGCCAAGACCGTAGGATCCTACGCAGTGCCGTAGGGGACCGCACCGTCACTTCCCAGCAAATTAGGGACACTGTTGCTCCTGGGGTATCGGCGAGGACCATTCGCAACCGTCTCCATGAAGCTGGGCTACGGTCCCGCACACCGTTAGGCCGTCTTCCGCTCACGCCCCAACATCGTGCAGCCCGCCTCCAGTGGTGTCGCGACAGGCGTGAATGGAGGGACGAATGGAGACGTGTCGTCTTCAGCGATGAGAGTCGCTTCTGCCTTGGTGCCAATGATGGTCGTATGCGTGTTTGGCGCCGTGCAGGTGAGCGCCACAATCAGGACTGCATACGACCGAGGCACACAGGGCCAACACCCGGCATCATGGTGTGGGGAGCGATCTCCTACACTGGCCGTACACCACTGGTGATCGTCGAGGGGACACTGAATAGTGCACGGTACATCCAAACCGTCATCGAACCCATCGTTCTACCATTCCTAGACCGGCAAGGGAACTTGCTGTTCCAACAGGACAATGCACGTCCGCATGTATCCCGTGCCACCCAACGTGCTCTAGAAGGTGTAAGTCAACTACCCTGGCCAGCACGATCTCCGGATCTGTCCCCCATTGAGCATGTTTGGGACTGGATGGAGCGTCGTCTCACGCGGTCTGCACGTCCAGCACGAACGCTGGTCCAGCTGAGGCGCCAGGTGGAAATGGCATGGCAAGCCGTTCCACAGGACTACATCCAGCATCTCTATGATCGTCTCCATGGGAGAATAGCAGCCTGCATTGCTGCGAAAGGTGGATATACACTGTACTAGTGCCGACATTGTGCATGCTCTGTTGCCTGTGTCTATGTGCCCGTGGTTCTGTCAGTGTGATCATGTGATGTATCTGACCCCAGGAATGTGTCAATAAAGTTTCCCCTTCCTGGGACAATGAATTCACGGTGTTCTTATTTCAATTTCCAGGAGTGTATATTCCAATGAGGCTGTGATTTGACCTTGTTTTCATTGCAATCTATTTGTGCTGCAGACCATTTGTTAAGACTGCTCGTTCCCTGGCGTCGGCGCCGTTATGGATTCTTGTCAGGACTGCTCATTGTGGGGCCGGTCGGATTATATATAAATATATAACGCCTGCTGTGTGACACTGTGCACAAGCCGTGGGGAGTGAACGCTCGTATTGCCTGCCGGCCGTAGCGTTATTGCTTCCAAACACTGCTATAGGCCTTAACGTTGTTCTCTAAGGTTAAGTGCAATTTGCGAATCATTCTGAGTCATTATGTCCGTTAATTGAGGCCACTTTGTTAATATTGGCGATTCTGTAAGTGATTTTATTGGTTATTACTAGCCCTTCTTATGTAACACTTATGTTAATCATTTGTGTATCTTTAATGAACGTGCAACTTGTTATTATTCCTGTGTGCAAGTTTTGCGATTTTGGTTGGCCCACTTTGTATTTTTAGGATAAGCATGATTCACTGTGGACCTTTATGTGGGCAGTTCAGTTTTATTAAGCTTTAAGATCTCTTTCTTCTTTATGAAGTTGTGGTATTACGTCACTGTGTAATTTTGGTTGGAAGTGTATAGCGTTATTAGTCTCTTGAGACATGGTTAAACAAGAACGATTGTTTGTGATTGATTATTCACCGTGCCTACTATCAATTATTTTGGTTGCGGACGCAAAATAATATGATTCTTATTCGTCTTTATGTAATTCAATCAAAGTGAAGATTTGTATATTGCGTCAGTAAGGGGGCAAATGTCCGAATTGAAGTTTTATTATAAAGTCTGTTTCGAGTCAAATTAAAATCGTAAAACAATCACAAGCTTGTCCATCCCCAGTGATCCCGGGCTTCCTATTTCCTTTAAATAACTGTGGTGAGATTGTAATTTTGATTTTCTAAAGAATTGGGTAGTACCACGGTCCAGTTTTATTTAAATAACTTTATGAGATTTCATACAAAAAATTTGGGGCATTGCTTTTCAGCATGCCCTCCTGCTTGTCTGAAAAGTGTGGTGTATAACTTCCAGCCGCGTAAGATAGCGTAATAACAGTGGCTGTAAAAGGACACTAACAAACAAGGACCGGAGGCGTATGGCACGCCTTGTCAGTGAAATTCGAACCCAACAGGAATGCCTGCTGCTAGAGAATACAATAGATACTTGGAGTCGAGTACTGGCGCACATAAAACGGCACGTCTTCAAAGGGCGAGACTATACATGAACTGGACAGTAGCTGATCCTGAGGAGAGTAGTGTGGTTCGGCGAGTAGCACTTTTCCTTTTTTGCACCGACGGCTCAACGAGACGTTTAAGTGGACACACCGAGGATTTGAATTGGAAATCTCGATTTCTCAGACCTATTTTCTTTTTAATCTACAATGCAGTACTGGAAATGCCTTTAAGATATTACAGTGTTTAACTCTGCACTCGCAGTCACACCTACTGTTTCAGACATTTGGGAAATGAAGACGGACACTCTTTTTCTTTCAAACTGTGATAGATAATAAACCATTCACTACAGCAATAGAGAGGCTGGGATGTGTTGGCCATGTCCAAAAGAGGCTTGGTGACAGAATTCGTCCCTTGCTCAAGGAGAAGAAAGGAGAAGCACTTGAGGATGGAAAATCATTAGGAAGAAAAGACAGGCTTACTCTTGAAATGATTCTCTTCAGTTATTTTATTGGGGGGGGGGGGGTTATTGGGATAAATACAGTGAATTAAGAGCAAGTGAGGCGTTCTGCGTGGGCAATTTATTTTCGCGAACTCCCTACTGCCCAAATACCAACGCAAAATCTGTGCTTGATAAACGCTTGAACTAAGTACAAGAAATTCGACCTGTTCACCCACTACCCGAACATGTTATGCTTGCATTTAGGCGTCTTATTCAGGTTTCTTACAAATCCTGATGTACTGAGGAGGATTCCTCATGGGGAAAGCCAGAATGCGGATTAAAGCCCAAACGCTTTAATTTGGATGAGATGCTTCAAAGGTTCTTTGGATTTAGTTGTCTATGACGCGGATTTATATTTCAATAAGGGAAAGTACTGGCAGAAGTGAAGTGCTGAAGGGAGCAGGTGTGAATCCACACGTATTTACTGCAGAAGTAGTTTACACCACCGCTCAGTGCAGCCTCACCGAAGCTGATAGAGCACCGCCTGATATAAAGTTCAGACGCATTGGAAGGGAGGAGAAGGGAAATTTGGAGGATGAGGAGTATCAGTATGGAACATTTTGAAGTGCAGGTAAACCTATTATACGTTGCAATGTAACAACTATACCTTGAAATGGATTTTTCTCGATTTTACGTACTCCGTGGTTATAAGCTTTTCATCAAAGAGTATATGACAATGTATGAAACTTTCACCAGTTGTTAAAACATCTTGCTATCTCACTGAAACTAAGTATACATATAATATCCTTTAATTAAATTCTGCTTTATACAATTGCATGTTAGCAAACAATACGTAATTTTGATATGTGCAATGTTCAGAATTTCCCAATAAAATTTAAAACATAAATTAATGATTGTATCCCAGTAATGTTACATCGCTCTTACGACCCTAGACTAAAGTTTCATACTGATTGAATGATAGGGATTTCAGTTACGGCATTTCATAAAAGGACAATAAAACACATTTGTGAATCTTCTGCTATATGTTTCCGTTACAATACAGCTCTGGTCCTCTGAATATGCAAAATTTCAGATGTCTACCTTACTAACGACGGCTGTAATGATTTTTTTAAAGAAAGGTTTACTTTTCTGCAACATACTCCCTTAACATGCAATGTGTGGAGGCTTTAGTTTAGACTGAAGGTGCTCCTGTGAAGATTTAGGGATTTTTGTGCCAAAACTAGGGCCCACTCATTCAGATTACCGTGGAGCAAGAACCTAGGAGACAATTTGAGTATTCTTGTTGAATACTTTTCTTCGGCATCTTCATGCTGAGTACGCTGTGGACATTCCCGAGATGTCAACAGCTGCGGTCACAGAGCTGCAAACATACGTTCCTGCTTTGACAAACACTAATGCACCCCATCACACCTCGACCTGAGCGCTAAACTTCCCAATCTTAGTCCCACAGAAAATGTCTGGGACTATTCGGAACACTGAAAGGTAACAACCAACATCCTCGCAATTCAGAAGATATGAGGAATCAATGAGTGGCTTCACTATATAGGGTGTTCCTGGAGAAACTTCTGGACATCTTCATGCCCGAATTCACGCCGTTCTCAAACTTAGAGGCGTGTCACACGGCATTAGTATGATGTCTCCAAGTGGTGACAAATTATGGCTGTGTACTCATGAGCAAAAAGGCGTCAATAACGACGGAAAAGTCTCTTCTAAGCTGGACTGTGGTTGATAATTTTTAACCTGCCACGTGGATTTGCCGTGGATCAT
The DNA here is from genome assembly GCF_023898315.1 of Schistocerca nitens. Taxonomy (NCBI): domain Eukaryota; kingdom Metazoa; phylum Arthropoda; class Insecta; order Orthoptera; family Acrididae; genus Schistocerca; species Schistocerca nitens. The sequence continues at coordinate 832,828,829 of NC_064615.1, forward strand.
AACACCTCCTTGTCTCCCAAATCGAATGAGGTACAGTCTTCAAAGTTGCTATTCTAATGCTTTAAAGACATCAGCAGTATAGACTTAAAACTGTCATGCACCACGTGCTGTCCTGACAAGGAAATGCTTTTCATGCTTTTCAGCTGTCTGTCAGCGATCTGCATCGGAAAGCATTCCTGAGAATCGTGGTGACCACTATGGATTGGGATTTTGTGGCAGCTGCTGGGGACCTTCGCGATTCAAACTGGTATAATAAAACTTTTTTGAATCAGCTGTTCAACACGATTGATATAACGCTCTTTGAAATATGTATCATATTGGCTTTCGTCCTTGAAGAATATAAAACTTCCTGGCAGATTAAAACTGTGCCCGACCGAGACTCGAACTCGGGACCTTTGCCTTTCGCGGGCAAGTGCTCTACCATCTGAGCTACCGAAGCACGACCCACGCCCGGTCCTCACAGCTTCACTTCTGCCAGTATCTCGTCTCCTACCTTCCAAACTTTACAGAAGCTCTTTCTGGAAACATCCCCCAGGCTGTGGCTAAGCCATGATTTCCGCAGTGTCCTTTCTTTCAGGAGTGCTAGTTCTGCTTCTGTAAAGTTTGGATGGTAGGAGACGAGATACTGGCAGAAGTGAAGCTGTGAGTACCGGCCGTGAGTCGTGCTTCGGTAGCTCAGATGGTAGAGCACTTGCCCGCGAAAGGCAAAGGTTCCGAGTTCGAGTTTCGGTCGGGCACACAGTTTTAATCTGCCAGGAAGTTTTATATCAGCGCACACTCCGCTGCAGAGTGAAAATCTCATTCTTGAAGAATATACTTTTTCAAAGTTCGCTCCATTTATTCGTATAGGTTTAGTCGAACTCTTTTTCTCAACAACGGATGGCCTCATTTCAATGCTCTACTCTAACAACAACCGTCCAGCAGTCTATCCTAATGGTCTGTGAGGTAATACGAATTCCAGGAAATGACATATTTTGATATTCGTCTCTTCCAAAATTCGCTTGATTTGTTCATATAGGCGAATTTTGTGTCACTAATAAATTTCCTAGTCTGTGCTCACTCGTGAGTAGCCTGTACCTAATGATCTGTGGAGGAGGAGGAGATTAGTGTTTAACGTCCCGTCGACAACGAAGTCATTAGAGACGGAGCAGAAGCTCGGATTAGGGAAGGATGAGGAAGGAAATCGGCCGTGCCCTTTCAAAGGAATCATCCCGGCATTTGCCTGAAAGGATTTATGGAAATCACGGAAATCCTAAATCAGGATGGCCAGAGACGGGTTTGAACCGTCGTCCTCCCGAGTCTAGTGTGCTAACCATTGCGCCACCTCGCTCAGTCTAATGATATGTGATGTAAGATGAACTCCAGATGCTGTCGCAAGCAGGTGTGATATCTCAAGAACACTAATCTGCTACCTTCTTGCATTTTACTTCGAGTTGTGGTAGTCATTCACTGGTATACGATCCTTCGGGCCTCTGAAAATTGTTGCCAATCGAGTCTTCCTCAAACTTGTGCGTAATATACTGCACTGCAGTCGGGGTAACATTGGTTGGCTCTCAAAGTCTCTGTAGTTGTCGTCTATCTGAAATTATATTTTCTATTTACTAAGAAACACAGTTCATGGCATTTACGACCAGTTCTCTTGCAAAGGTAAGCTCAAATGAACTCGATCGTCTGCAGTACTTCCCTAAAATGAGCACAGTTTTACGTCGTATTTTGTGATGCAGACAGATTGTATATGTGCTACTAAAGGAACGACCAATATAACAGTATATCAAAATGTATTAAGTACTAATTTTTAATTACGTATAAAAAATAAACATTGTAAAAGTGCACATTGGTGCTGAAGACATAGTTTATCTCGTATACTTGATGCTTAGAAAACTACAAACAGAAGTAAATGGATTCCAGACGAAGTGTTAGTCGGAGGGAACCCTGATAATGGACAAGAAACAATAAAGACTAGGACATAATACACATCATTTAGTTTCAAAATGCACTGTTTCCACACTAAGGATACATTTTGCGTATTTTAGTGCTTTGAGGACATCCTGACATCATACTGTGCACACGACTTACCACTCGCAGCCACTGCGAACGACTGGCATGTTACGTAAGCAGTACTCTGTTTCGTGAGTGCTTACCGGAAGACTCTGCGATAAGGAGGCTTTCTCGTTGCTCGCTTTCACGCGTCGCGATAGCGAATAAAGTCGAGGACGGGGTGGCAGCCGGGAGGCAGGGAGGAGACAGAACTGAGAAACTAAGCGTCGCTGTTTTTCGCAGATGGAGAACACCACAGAATTAGAGACGAACAGTTGCCAAAAGCATGTCCACGTGAACAAATTATTACTATACACTCCTTATCTATGAAACCACTTTTTAGGCAGGTTTTATTATGATAGAAAGAATACAACGGTGTAGAACGTACAAGGCTGGACAGAAAAGTCCGTCAGTTCCTGTGAAGTGGGAAAAATTGTTTTAAGCGACATAACTGTCGATAACCATGGTTGTAGCGAAGATTTAGTTGAAACTAGAAAGACATTGTTAAAGTGCATCCGTCATAAATGACCAGCGTCATTCGTTGTGTAAAAATGGATACCGTGGAGTTATCAAGCATATTTATTTAAAAAAAGAAGGTAATGGTCCAGATGCAGAGGTATGTCCGTGGTGACTCAGCACTGGCACGTAAGACTGGACAAATGAATGTAAAGGCGATCTTAAGATCACTGGAAATTTGATATCTTAATATTTGTTCTGAAGAAATACATGGTAAAATATCGTGGCTTAGTGATACAAGAAAGACTCATTAAAATTTGTGAGATTAAAGTTCTGAACATGGCTGCGTGGGCGGCGACCGTTTACAAAGTAAAATTAAAGCAATAGCAGTCCTCGGTCGCAAAAAAGGAGCCTTAAGACACAGGTTTCGGCACTGCTAAGAGTGCCTTCATCGGAAATAAAACTCTGAAATTGGCATGTCACGTATTAAACTAAAAATCAAGCGATAAAGCTTTATCGCTTGATTTTTAGTCGCCTGTGACGATGTTCGAGAAAAAATTGTCACGGTCAGCCTCGTAACGCGCAAACAATTCCGCACAGGTGGCCTTCGTTGCTCTTTATTGTCTTCGGTGAGGCGGCTAAGAATCCAGCACTGGTGGACGAGTGCGTCAGCAGTACCAACAGAGACGTCTTGTTGAGCAGCGAGATGTCTGATTGTGATCCGTCGTCCACTTCGAATGAGAGTGTTGGCACGTCCCAACAATGCGCGAGTCACAGCTTCATGCTGCGGACCGGGCCGTGAGATTGGACAGTTTTGCGAGACCTTGTTGTGATGATGAGAGACCCCTCGCTCATCAACTCACCGTGCTTTTGTTCAGTGCCAGGTTTCACCAGAAATTCTGCAAGAGCCTATGAATATCTGCGATGCTCTGGTTTCCGGGCCAAAAAAAGTCAATGACAGCTCTCTGCTTGGAACGCATCTCCATAACAGATGCCATTTTGAAGAACACGTATGGTGCTGCCACCAATCGGAACTTCATGAAACTATAGGGACTGAAGCAGGAATATTCCATGGTGTCCCACAACAAATTCCGAATTTTTTCAATTGAAGTTGGTCGAGAAAGAAAAACGTGTTGCATTACTTGGGCCCTCGAATTTATGTGTGAGTGGGGCGGAGGAAGAGGGAGAAGGTAGTTGAGAATTTTAGTACGACACTAAAAAAAATTATTAAAGAATGGTTTCCCTATCATTTCATCTGCCATATTTATAAATCATTCAACTTAATTCCATTTTCTCGCTTTTCCAGCACTGTACTGTTTTGACAGAGTTAGTTGTTTGACGCTGTTGAGCAAAATGAACGCGGGCCTTCGTGCGTATTATGTCTGATTGTAGCCGAGGACACCGGACGTTGTAAGGCTGAATCGAGCACACCACATTAACAAATTCGTTCCAAAAGGAATATCTGGATACGATATCACGAGGAACCGAGGTCAAGCATGGGCCAAACAAATATTTAATACTTCCATTGCATAACTGTGACCTTTGTATAAGTTTGCTGATTAGCTCTTCCGAAAATTTGGCACAGTCTTTAATCGGCTTATAATGCACTACATCCGTCTGATAAGTTGCTTATTGATTATTAGTACTCCGCTGCTGCTGCTGGAGATCCATTGCTCGCGACCTGTTTCTAGGGATAAGCGTTGCTATTGATGTGTCTGCCGTTTTGTGAGCCGAGACCTGTATGTGCTCTGCTTCATATTCTCCTAAGATGGCGTCCCTAATCAAGCCGAAGTAACACCATTAAATATTTTATGTAAATGATTCTTATTGGACACGGTATATCCACAATCGTTGTCACTAATTTGAATAAATAATAGCTACTGTTTCGTAGAATATAGGTCTGTTTTCCGTCAAAGCCGATTTCGACCCCTAGGCTACTACCAAATGTAAAATAATTATTTAACCCAACTGATCCCTTTATGCGTTGTCATTGGTGTTCGGGACACACTGTTAGAAAAAAACTTACTGATACATATTTCATAACTGCGTTAAGGGGGGTAACGGTTGAATAATGTGGAGGGAACAATATGATCTCCTCTTACTCATTATCTTTGTTCAGTAAGTTCCAGTTGTTGGAAAAGAAATAGCTATTTGAACATAGACTGGAATCAGACGTCGTAATTCTTTAATGCCGGTTAGACGAAAAAAAAAAAAAAACCATCGTCGCTACGTAAAATGACTGAAAACTGGAAACATGTGCTAATTGTTTCGTAGGTACTAAAAATGGTTCAAATGGCTCTGAGCACTATGGAACTTAACTTCAGAGGTCATCAGTACCCTAGAACTTAGAGCTACTTAAACCTAACTAACCTAAGGACATCACACACATCCATGCCCGAGGCAGGATTCGAACCTGCGACCGTAGCGGTCGCGCGGTTCCAGACTGTAGCGCCTCGAACCGCTCGGCTACTTCGGCCGGCTCGGAGGTACTAAGGCAGCTTTCAGCAGATGATCCCTGAAAACGCTTGTCAGTGAAACTGAACGTGACTTCAATTACGAATCGCCAGTTAGAAATATATGTCTCAGTACAGTGTTACATCAGCTCCTGAATGTCTTTACGCAGTTCCCACCAACGTCTCACTTTTTCTGACAGACTAAAATTGCCATCTACACTGCCAAACCCATTTCATTGTGTATTTCATCTTGCCAATTTATGAGTCCTTTAAGTAACACTATATTTCAAATATTTTATCTTATAGTTTATTAATTCCGAAGTTTTATTTTAGTGACATTCTTTACTGCACATTTATATTTCCAAACTTTTTCTAAGTATTTATTTTGAAGCCAATATGAAAGGGCTCTGTTTTAGACGCCTTTTACATTATTCCTGGTTGTTGTTGTTGTTGTTGTTGTTGTTGTTGTGGTCTTCAGTCCTGAGACTGGTTTGATGCAGCTCTCCATGCTACTCTATCCTGTGCAAGCTTCTTCATCTCCCAGTACCTACTGCAACCTACATCCTTCTGAATCTGCTTAGTGTATTCATCTCTTGGTCTCCCTCTCTACTTCGACCATCATCAGTTATTTTGCTCCCCAAATAGCAAAACTCCTTTACTACTTTAAGTGTCTCATTTCCTAATCTAATTCCCTCAGCATCACCCGACTTAATTCGACTACATTCCATTATCCTCGTTTTGCTTTTGTTGATGTTAATCTTATATCCTCCTTTCAAGACACTGTCCATTCCATTCAACTGCTCTTCCAAGTCCTTTGCTGTCTCTGACAGAATTACAATGTCATCGGCGAACATCAAAGTTTTGATTTCTTCTCCATGGATTTTAATACCTACTCCGAATTCTTCTTTTGTTTCCTTTACTGCTTGCTCAATATACAGATTGAATAACATCGGGGAGAGGCTACAACCCTGTCTTACTCCTTTCCCAACCACTGCTTCCCTTTCATGTCCCTCGACTCTTATAACTGCCATCTGGTTTCTGTACAAATTGTAAATAGCTTTTCGCTCCCTGTATTTTACCCCTGCCACCTAGAATTTGAAAGAGTATTCCACTCAACATTGTCAAAAGATTTCTCTAAGTCTACAAATGCTAGGAACGTAGGTTTGCCTTTCCTTAATCTTTCTTCTAAGATAAGTCGTAAGGTCAGTATTGCTTCACGTGTTCCAGTATTTCTGCGGAACCCAAACTGATCTTCCCCGAGGTCGGCTTCTACTAGTTTTTCCATTCGTCTGTAAAGAATTCGTGTTATTATTTTGCAGCTGTGGCTTATTAAACTGATTGTTCGGTAATTTTCACATCTGTCAACACCTGATTTCTTTGCGATTGGAATTATTATATTCTTCTTGAAGTCTGAGGGTATTTCGCCTGTTTCATACATCTTGCTCACCAGATGGTAGAGTTTTGTCAGGACTGGCTCTCCCAAGGCCATCAGTAGTTCCAATGGAATGTTGTCTACTCCGGGGGCCTTGTTTCGACTCAGGTCTTTCAGTGCTCTGTCAAACTCTTCACGCAGTATCGTATCTCCCATTTCATCCTCATCTACATCCTCTTCCATAATATTGTCCTCAAGTACATCGCCCTTGTATAGACCCTCTATATACTCCTTCCACCTTTCTGCTTTCCCTTCTTTGCTTAGAACTGGGTTTCCATCTGAGCTCTTGATGTTCATACAAGTGGTTCCCTTATCTCCAAAGGTCTCTTTAATTTTGCTGTAGGCAGTATCTATCTTACCTCTAGTGAGATAAGCCTCTACATCCTTACATTTGTCCTCTAGCCATGCCTGCTTAGCCATTTTGCACTTCCTGTGGATCTCATGTTTGAGACGTTTGTATTCTTTTTCGCCTGCTTCATTTACTGCATTTTTATATTTTCTCCTTTCATCAGTTAAATTCAATATTTCTTCTGTTACCCAAGGATTTCTACTAGCCCTCATCTTTTTACCTACTTGATCCTCTGCTGCCTTCACTACTTCATCCCTCAGAGCTATCCATTCGTCTTCTACTGTAGTTCTTTCCCCCATTCCTGTCAATTGTTCCCTTATGCTCTCCCTGAAACTCTGTACAACCTCTGGTACTTTCAGTTTATCCAGGTCCCATCTCCTTAAATTCCCACCTTTATGTACTTTCTTCAGTTTTAATCTACAGTTCATAACCAGTAGATTGTGGTCAGAGTCCACATCTGCCTCTGGAAATGTCTTACAATTTAAAACCTGGTTGCTAAATCTCTGTCTTACCATTATATAATCTATCTGATACCTATTAGTATCTCCAGGGTTCTTCCATGTATACAACCTTCTTTCATGATTCTTAAACCAAGTGTTAGCTATGATTAAGTTGTGCTCTGTGCAAAATTCTACCAGGCGGCCTCCTCTTTCATTTCTTACCCCCAATCCATATTCACCTACTACGTTTCCTTCTCTCCCTTTTCCTACACTCGAATTCCAGTCACCCATGACTATTAAATTTTCGGATCCCTTCACTATCTGAATAATTTATTTTATTTCATCATACATTTCTTCAATTTCTTCATCATCTGCAGAGCTAGTTGGCATATAAACCTGTACTATTGTAGTAGGTGTGGGCTTCGTATCTATCTTGGCTACAATAGTGCGTTCGCTATGCTGTTTGTAGTAACTTACCCGCATTCCTATTTTCCTATTCATTATTAAACCTACTCCTGCATTACCACTATTTGATTTTGTGTTTATAACCCTGTAGTCACCTGACCAGAAGTCTTGTTCCTCCTGCCACCGAACTTCACTAATTCCCACTATATCTATCTTTAACCTATCCATTTCCCTTTTTAAATTTTCTAACCTACCTGCCCGATTAAGGGATCTGACATTCCACGCTCCGATCAGTAGAACGCCAGTTTTCTTTCTCCTGATAACGACATCCTCTTGAGTAGTCCCCGCCCGGAGATCCGAATGGGGGACTATTTTACCTCCGGAATATTTTACCCAAGAGGACGCCATCATCATTTAATCATAAAGCTGCATGCCCTCGGGAAAAATTACGGCCGTAGTTTCCCCTTGCTTTCAGACGTTCGGGGCACCAGCACAGCAAGGCCGTTTTGGTTAATGTTACAAGGCCAGATCAGTCAATCATCCAGACTGTTGCCCTTGCAACTACTGAAAAGGCTGCTGCCCCTCTTCAGGAGCCACAGGTTTGTCTGGCCTCTCAACAGATACCCCTCCGTTGTGGTTGTACCTACGGTACGGCTATCTGTATCGCTGAGGCACGCAAGCCTCCCCACCAACGGCAAGGTCCATGGTATCTCGCAATTTATCTATTTTTTAAAGTCTTACAGGTGTCAGTGCTGTCTAGTCGAGCATTTAACGTGTACTTGCGAAAAGAATAGGAGGGAGCGGCTTTGTTTCTTCTCAGATCAGCAACCTTTTCCTGTTTCCTCCCAGCCCTTGAATAACTTCTGTGAGATGTGGATACGTCGGTCGGTAATTTCAGATGCGCCAGTGGAGGTCAGAGGTTTCGTTTTCTCAGAGTACCAACCTGACTGAGTCGTCTCCACAGATATCCAGCAACATAGCGGGACTGATAAAGTAAGGAATGAGGAAGCTCTCCACAGACTCGGTGAGGAAAGAAATATATGGAAAATACTGATGAGAAGGGACAGGATGACAGAACATCTGTTTAAGATGTCAGGGAATAACTTCAATGGCACTAGAAGGAGCTGTAAAGGCAAAAGACTGTAGTGGAAGACAGAGATTCGAATACATCCAGCAAATAATTGAGCACCTGGTGTGTAAGTTGTACCGGTACTTTGAGATGATGAGGCTCACAGGAGAGGAATTAGTGGCGGGCCGCCTCAAACCAATCATAAGAGTGATGACAAAAAAAGACGCTTTTTTTTATTCGTTCGATAGGCTAGCTCCACGAAACATAGTCCTATCTCACTATGCGAGAAAGAAGGAGGCTCGATTCCAACGGCCTTCAGTTACTTTGTTTTTTTAAGACACTTCTTCCAGCCGTCGACTTATAAGTACTTCCGTTCGTCAGAATATGGTCCGTTGTAAGCTCAGATTTCTTTTCTTGTATAAGTGTAGGCTGCGGCGGGGGAAGCAATGCACGAAGATCAGTTTAACAATCATTAACGTTTTTGTAGAAGACTTGGTTTTGATTCCAGTAAAATTTCCAGATGTTACATGAATCTATGATTGTGCTTCATTCATAGCCAGATCGGACCACATTTTTTCAATACGTTCGATTTGGTGAAGTTCGGTGTTTTCTCGTGCGTCCAATAATTAAAGCGTGCTATTTAACAAAGTGCAACCTTTATCAATAAAATTTCTGAGATATAACAGGATTTGCGTATCATGAGTGATGGGGCTCCTGTGCTGCTTTACATTAGTGTAAAGTTCCATAATCATTAACCAATTAACCGTCTTAAGCGGTTTCCTCATAAGCTTTGGATGTGATCCCCATTGGTTATCCTGCTTATCATTTCTTCTGGTTTAACTGGCTCTCTGTGTGGTCTGGACCACCATGTATATCCAAATTGGTGATATGCTAAAAAATGGTTCAAATGGCTCTGAGCTCTATGGGACTTAACATCTATGGTCATCAGTCCCCTAGAACTTAGAACTACTTAAACCTAACTAACCTAAGGACATCACACAACACCCAGTCAAAAATGGTTCAAATGGCTCTGAGCACTATGGGACTCAACTGCTGAGGTCATTAGTCCCCTAGAACTTAGAACTAGTTAAACCTAACTAACCTAAGGACATCACAAACATCCATGCCCGAGGCAGGATTCGAACCTGCGACCGTAGCGGTCTTGCGGTTCCAGACTGCAGCGCCTTTAACCGCACGGCCACTTCGGCCACAACACCCAGTCATCACGAGGCAGAGAAAATCACTGACCCCGCCGGGAATCAAACCCGGGAACCCGGGCGTGGGAAGCGAGAACGCTACCGCACGACCACGAGCTGCGGACGGTGATATGCTGTTAGGGAACAGTCTGATTAAATGGTTCAAATGGCTCTGAGCACTATGGACGTAACTTCTGAGGTCGTCAGTCCCCTAGAACTTAGAACTACTTAAACCTATCTAACCTAAGGACATCACACACATCCATGCCCGAGGCATGATTCGAACCTGCGACCGTAGCGGTTGCGTGGTTCCAGAGTGAAGCGCCTAGAACCGCTCGGCCACACCGTCTCGCCAGTCTGATTAGATTTTGCTAAACGAACCCCTATATTTATGGTAAAATTCGGATATAAAGCTTACACATTAAGAGTAATGATAGTGGAGTGAGACTTCTTAACTGCGCAGGCGCAGCCAACCTAACCATCATGAACACACACTTTCCTCGGAAGGACAATCACAAGGCAACTTTGGTATCACCAGATATAGAAGGAAAAATCGAATATACTATGTCCTGGTAGACCAAAGGTACAAAAGCAGTGTAATGAATGTGAAAACCATAAGAGCAGCCAAGGCAGGCACGGACCAGTACTCAGTCATGACAGAGACACAACGAACAGCTGTTGAAAAGCCGAGGGAAGAAAACAGTGTAAAAGAATAGAATATTGACAGGAATAAACTGAGAGATGGTAAGAAAACACGGGTATTTTTCATTAAGCTTCGAAGTAGTTAAGAGTTTCTATCAACTGATGAAAATCTCGACACTGAAGGCGAGTGTGGAATGACAAAAACAAATATGGAAGCAGCAGCTGTAGAAATGTGCCGAAAAAGAAAAAGAAGGAAGAAAAATCCATGGCTCTCGGAAGAATGTGAGCAAATCGTGAAATGAAAAAGAGAAGCAAAGGAGAAATACCAGCAGGAAAATCCCAACAAAGGTAAAGAATCATATGAAATGCTAAAAGGAAAAATAAAAATCTTATCAGGAAGAAAAATGGAAAGCATGTCGAAAATCTAGTGAAAAGAGTAGAAGAAGATAAAACAGCAGGAAATGCAAGAGATATTTACAGGTCAATTTGGATGTTCAGTAAAGGATTCATACTAAAACTGTATGGCATTAAAGATAAAAGTGGCAATGCAGTTTTGGAAAAACAAAAGGTATGGAAATTTGGCAGAAATATTTTGAGGGGCTTTTGCATGTTGAAGATGGAAGTCCAGAAATGGACAATATAAATATCAGAACGTAGAGCCCTTAGTAGTGCAGCTGTCATTGAAAGAGACAGTAGCCGAATCAAAATACTAAAAAGCAACACGGCTCCAGGAAGATATGGAATAACATCTGAACTACTTAAGAAAGGAGAAGATACAATTGTGAAATAAGTACACAAAGTCTTGACTGACGTTTGAAATGTAGAAGGAATGCCGTACGAATGCAAAGAAGCGATCATAGTACCAATCCATAAAAACGGTGATCAACAAGAATGCAGAAATTATAGAGGCGTCTCATTAATTAGGACAGCCTACAACGTGCTCTCCAAGATCTACCAGAAAATATTGGAACCATGTTTAAAAAAGATAATAGATGAATAGCAAATGGCATTTTTGAAGAATCAGTCTATAACTGATCAGGTATTTGTACTGAAAGAAGCCATATCGAAGCATTAGGAATACGAAAAAACAATGGAAATATTGTTTGCTGATTTTAAGAAAGCCTACAACAGCTTAAACAGAGGAAAGTTGTGGGAGAAAATACAGAAGTATAGAATTCCAATGAAGTGTACAGATCTTGTAAAAATTACACTGGAAGGCTCAAAAGGGATAGTGAAAATAGATGGAGAATATTCCATGGCATTTGACATAAAAATGGGAGTGAGGCAATGAGATGGAATATCATCACTATCGATGAGTGTAATAATACAGGAAGCACTGGATGCAACAAGTGAACCAAAGAAGGGAAATAGCTTGGGAATAAAAGTGAATGTACTGGCCCTCGCATATGACGTAGCATCAATTGCTGAAAATCTAGACGACCTGAAAAAATTGTCAAAAAAGATATTTCAAAAAGCAAAGGAAGCTGAGTTAGAGGTATGTGGCGAGAAAACAAAATTCATAATAACAGAAAGAAATTACAAGACAAAAAGTCGGGAAACCATACAGATTGATGACTATGTGTTTGAAGGAGAAAAAGAGCTTAAATATCTGTGGGAGACAGTACTTAACAAAAATGATGGGGACAAGAAATATAAACAAGGATAAAAGTGGCATCCAGATCATCATATTCAATCAACAAACTACTCCCATCCAGAATTTTATCAAAAGGATCCAAAATAAGGATATACGTAGATATACAAAAGTACCGAGTGATCAAAACGTCAGTATAAATTTGAAAACTGAATAAATCACGGAATAATGTAGATAGATAGGTACAAATTGACACACGTGCTTGTAATGACATGGGGTTTTATTAGAACCAAAAAAATACAAACGTTCAAAAAATGTCCGACAGATGGCGCTTCATCTGATCAGAATAGCAATAATTAGCATAACAAAGTAAGACAAAGCAAAGCTGATGTTCTTTACAGGAAATGCTCAATATGTCCACCATCATTCCTCAACAATAGCTGTAGTCGAGGAATAATGTTGTGAACAGCTCTGTAAAGCATGTCCGGTGTTATGGTGAGGCATTGGCGTCGGATGTTGTCTTTCAGCATCCCTAGAGATGTCGGTCGATCACGATAAACTTGCGACTTCAGGTAACCCCAAAGCCAATAATAGCACGGACTGAGGTCTGGGGACCTGGGAGGCCAAGCATGACGAAAGTGGCGGCTGAGCACACGATCATCACCAAACGACGCGCGCAAGAGATCTTTCACGCGTCTAGCAATATGTGGTGTTTTTTTTTTTTTTTGTTCTAATAAAACCCCATGTCATCCCAAGCATGTGTGTCAGTTTTGACCTCTCTATCTACATTATTCCGTGGTTTATTAAGTTTTCAAATTACCCGTTATAATCATTCCAATATAATTATATGAGGCAGAAATATGGAGAATAGATAAGTTTACAGAAAGAAAGATAAAAAAGCTCAGAGAGGTATATAATGAACCAGAGAAGGAGGCTGAGATGGGTCGAGCGCATCTATAGAAGAGAGATCAAGGTAGAGGGTAATGTCAGAGAAGAAACTCGAAGGGTGAAGACCTTTAGGCAGACCGAAAATAAGATGCAGAGAACAATTGACCAAGGAGCTTCAGATACTTGGAGCAAGTGAAGATGATGCTAAGGGCAGAATGCTGTAGAGCTGGCTACCTGATGAGGCCAAAAACCGACTGTAGTTTGTGGGGCCTGGAGAATAAGAGTAAGAGCAAGTGTCTTACTTAAATTATTGCAATTTTACAGATTTTCTCCAAACTCTATTTCTAAACTCAGTAAGCCTCTCATGTCACATAGTGCTAATTGTCCGGAATAAAATGAGCCCCATTTGTATAGCAGTATATCCCTATATCGAGGTTTATCAAAATGAATGCAATTTTGTTGGGTGTAACGGACTTCAGTTTCTATCCTTTGTAACCCCCTGTGATCAAAAGGATTTCTTGTATTAGCACAATGTGTAGCAGTTCCTGTAGTTCCCTGTTGTGTGAGTGATCACTTGACGTGTGATACAAAATTATTCATTCCTCAACAGTTCGCAGAAGTTATATTGAAAGAGGGCAGGTCCTTCAGCTATTGAGACAGTGCAATTCTTTATACCTGAAGCCTTGGATTTCGCAATTTGATAGGTCGATGCATCCTTCTTGGCCATTAAGATATAAGCTAGAGTCCATCTGTGGTCACATGGAAGGTTCAGTCGCAGAAAGATGAGTGGAACTGCAGATACTTGCAGAGCGTACAAATAAATTAAAGAAGTTGTCTCGAATGAAAAACAGCCCACAGTTGCACTAAATAATCTTTATTTTAAACCTTGACCTTGGTTTCTGCTATAGTAATGTTATGTTCAAAACAGGTTATGTCTGTCGAAGTTATTTTATTGGTCTTGACGCAGCCGCTGGGCTAAGAGATTTTTAATTTATTATTGTGTATGACTTCTGAAGAAGGCTATATTATTAAAGCAGAAACCATGGTCAAGGTTTAAAATAAATATAATTGTGAGCTGTTTTTCATTCGAGACAATTTCGTAACGGTTACTGTTGTCGCTGCCATGATGAAAATAATTTAAAGAAGCGTTCCTGGCCAGCTACTGGTGACGAGAGATGCAGGATAGGGTAAAACAGAAGACTGTGATGAGACTTGAAGTCATCAGGATTCAAGAGCCCTGTGAAACTGCTCGAATCACTAGCCACGAAGAGCCAGTTGCTGGACAAGCCATGTTATAACGCCGAAATTATAAGTTTCTGTTTCAAGAAACTGCCGTTAATTAAAGTACAGAAGCAATACTTAAGCGTTTAAAAGTAATCTCTGTGAATAGGAGAACAACTACGAAACGATAAACGCATGAGATCCAAAGAGGAACTGGAAAGTGATACTGTCTTGTGCAGTGCAATAAAGGGTCATTCGGAAGTCGCGTTCCACTTTCACTACTACGATTACCAGTCAATAAGACTGCCATCGCTCGTCTGCTCAAATGCCAACATAAAGCTTTCGAACAAATTTGTTAATACTCTAAAACTGATAAGCCAAAACATTATGAACACTGCCCGTCGCGACTTTGGATGCCGCCTGGTGCCGCTTGCGGGCTCTTGACGTGGCAACAAAAGTGTGCAAGCGGAGCAGACACGGAAGATACAGGCTGCAAATGAGGAAATCCGTTGAGATAAGCGACTTTAACAAATGGGAAGACTATTATTACACACAGCTTGTGAATGAGTATTTCGAATACGGCTTTCTTTTCATATGTACTGTGACACATTTCTAACAAACATTTTTTTCAGGTCAGTGTGCAACTTTCATGTTTAGCTTTATGGTTAGACACTATAATTCCAATCACGTACTTATTCAGTTATCCACTTGAAGTAATATGTCATGCAGCACTTTCGACCTGCATTTCTTCAACTTTATTTGCTCAATCAGACTGATAACCACAAGCTGTATGGTCAACGGCGTTGTTAGAGAGAGTTGACAGTGGTTGTAAAGCTGAATTCAATCGAAGCTACATGCATGCTGTAAGGTGGCGTGGGCTCCTGACCTTCATTTCTTACATATTCTGTCCTCACAATCGTATTCTGCACATCAAGACTCTTCATTCGAACCC
Source organism: Schistocerca nitens (assembly GCF_023898315.1). Taxonomy (NCBI): domain Eukaryota; kingdom Metazoa; phylum Arthropoda; class Insecta; order Orthoptera; family Acrididae; genus Schistocerca; species Schistocerca nitens. The sequence continues at coordinate 832,843,960 of NC_064615.1, forward strand.
AAACTCGATAAGGTAGGGTCAATTCTGTATGAATTCGTGTAAGCGATATGCAAATCTAATAAGTAAATCGCAAGTGCACACCGAGATTGAGAAAGTCGAGGTTGGCGTACATGATGGCCACAGGAACTTTCGCTCTAAAGAGGAAACCAGCCCGCTGGGAAGACCGTCCCTTCAGAGGGCTGGGTCAACAACATACCTACTTCAGCCGATGCGACCGCCCAGAGAGAAGACAGCTTTTGCTGGAGCGAAGGGATAACGACCCCTGTGTCCGACATAAAAGAAAATTCCGCTACACTGAGTGGGAGCGCCCAGAAGACGCATTTTTTGACAGAGTGCATAGTTACGGAGTTCTCACAGGAGGACAGTATACACCTAATAAAGATGCTACAGATTTCTGCAATGGTCGACTTAAACGAAACGTCGTTCTCCTTTTTAAAAGAGCAACGCTGATTGGCGGAATATTTCTGACGCAAAGAGTCAAAGGAGTGAGGGAAGACAGCGAATGATATACCCTTGCAACTTTTCCAGAAAAAGGGGCCATTCCACTGTCGCTCTTGGAGCGGCAACACGTAACGAGAGTGAATGCGCTCATACGTGTATGCAAAGAGCAAGGAACGAAGTCTCTCCTCAGTACTTCACGTAAGCGCATCGGAGTGACACTCTATATTGAGTCGCTCTCGATTAGGCGTTGTTCATTGTTGGCCGCCACACTTACTTTGCGTGTGAGCACGGACAGAGTACTAGTTAAACACCTGCGAGCGAGTATTGAGTGGCATCATGGTGGAGTGGTTATGTGACGGGTGTACCATGCCAATAGTTAGACTAGGGGTGGACAGGAGTCCTTGACTTCATCAAAGCATAGGGAGAGTTTGATTGGCGAAGGTCATTCCAGACAGAAAGAGATAGTTATGTTATTTGTCAGCAGCGAGAGACACAGGCAGCTCACTGTATTGTGCACTACGGCGTATGCGGGCCCCATCTGTCCTCCATAGCAATATACTCCACTACATTTCTCACACGACAAAAAATGGTGCAAATGGCTCTGAGCACTATGGAACTTAACTTCTGAAGTCATCAGTCCCCTAGAACTTAGAACTACTTAAACCTAACTAATCTAAGGACATCAAATGGTTCAAATGGCTCTGAGCACTATGGAACTTAACTTCTGAGGTCATCAGTCCCCTAGAACGTAGAACTACTTAAACCTACCTAAGGACATCACACACATCCATGCCCGAGGCAGGATTCGAACCTACGAGCGTAGCGGTCGCGCGGTTCCTGACTGTAGCGCCTAGAACCGCTTGGCCACTGCGGCCGGCAATCTAAGGACATCACACACACCCATGCCCGAGGCAGGATTCGAACCTGCGACCATAGCGGTCTCACGCGACGGCCTTGACCGTACCTAGAAAAGTTATTCAAGTTGTGTAGGCGCGGCTCTCAGCCATTCTACGGAGTAAATAACATTCTTAAAGAAAAGGGAGAAAAAAAACCTTTCCATACTTTGTAAAATAATAGCATTCCTATCCATAAGAGGCAATCTACTGTTCCGAAAAGAACCTGGAAATTTATTATGATTTTATAAGAAAAAGTTTCACTTGATTTCTCAGAATTTTTTGTAATACATAATATATTTCGTTCGTTAAATGTTTTTCTTACACTAACTAGCAATACTCCCGTACTCAAGTATCTCACTAGTTACGTAAGAATATATAGAATGTTTTTGTGTCTTTTCTTTACAGCGGACGACTCCAGTAGATATTTGTTGCTGAATGTTTTTCAAGCAGTTCTTCGTGGTACATTAGGAGCGTCTGTCTGACTTCTGTAGTAGTGTGGGGTGGAAATTGTTTCTTGCAGGAAACGAAGGGTACTTGTTGGATCAATCCATTGCGCAACTTGACAGAATAAAACCCATGCACTCACAATGCGTGTAGTTACTTGAAGTGGAGGTTGGCAGGTGAGGCTTAATGGTGCCAGTTCTGAGACGGGAAACCGGACCGGCACTTTTGCACCACAGAAACTGCCACAGAGGACAGAGCCTGTGCCACGGCGGGTCACTGGCCACAGGGAATAAAGCGCCAGTAGCATTGTATTGTATCTATAGCCAGAGAAAAAAGAAACAGTTCTCTCTTCTTTCTCAGAGTTGCGTAGGAATGTCAGAGCAGCAATTGTTCCCGGATGTGACGAAGTGCAGTCCATCGTTTCTGGAAAAGGCCTCACATTGTTTCCTGCTTCAGCTAATATCGGTATTGGCTTGGCCTGTGAACACATTTCGCGGAAGCACTGCTGGTGTCCAGACACTGGGTGGCCGAGAATGCTGTGGCTTTTTGTCCGAGGCATAGATGCTCCAGACTGCTCGGTTCCTAGCGCACGAAAAATAACAGTGTGTTGATTGGACCGCGATTTGTAACGTCAGAAATCGTCACAGTGGATGTCTGTCGATGTACTGGGATTGAAGGAACCGTTTTTTCTCCCATCTTACGGAGTGAGGCTGTACCGTATGCGAAGTGAAGTGCAGCTGGTGCAGGAGTGTTTTCCCAAGTTTTCTGTTGGCGGTTTTAGTTTTGGTTCAAATGGCTCTGAGCACTATGTGACTTAACTTCTGAGGTCATCAGTCGCCTAGAACTTAGAACTAATTAAACCTAACCAACCTAAGGATATCACACACATCCATGCCCGAGGCAGGATTCGAACCTGCGACCGTAGCGGTCGCTCGGTTCCAGACTGCAGCGCCTAGAGCCGCACGGCCACTTCGGCCGGCGGTTTTAGTTTTGTTGGCGACAACTCTACGCGGAGTTTTCCGTGGCCGGGCAGTTAGTGTGAAGAGCAGGAGATACTGTGGCGAACTGCGGAGGAGTGAGGATGAGATTTGGTCACATCCTTCAGAGGAGATTTCGTTTTTTGGACTTGGTTTCTGGGTGCGAAGGTGTATCCGACCAGAGGAGCTGACGGAGGTCCACCATCCGAATCGATGCCTAGACGCTGTGGGCATTGCATCCCGAATTTTCCGCAGGTGTATGGTGAGATTTTCTCTGCGCTGGTACTAGGAGTCTTCACAGTGTATTCTCTTACTCTACTGCACACCTACAGTAGCCGCAGTTGTTGTCCGATTCAAGTGCACTGTAGCAATTCGCTTCGGGGTTCAGCTCACAATCAGTGTCACCCGTATTAATCACAGTCAGGTTATGGTATCCATTTAGAGTCACAATTAAAGTCGAGTCATCACCCTTGGTTCAACTTTGTCGACTGCCAATCAGATCACTTTACTTTACAAATAGGAGACAGAATATAATCATTGTGTTATGTTGACCTAATATAATCAATGTGTTATGTTGACCTACAGTCCGTTTACCTCACGTTTCTATGAATAAATCTGTTGTGATATATAATTCTATCTGTTATTCAAGCTCACAAGATCCCGCCATCACCTTTGATTATTTTCCTTACTTACGTGGGAGATAATAGGAGTAGTCTTCCAGTAAGAAGTATAATGTGTCGTCTTCAGTTTCACTACACAGAGACATATTTTATAGTCATTTGCGTTAAAAACCGTTCGTTTGATTATCAGAGTAGTATCACTAATGTGGAGGCTCTGTGTCTTAGAATTGTTGAGAGACAGCCGTTCATTAAAGGTACCGCCATGCCTGTCCTACAGAGAGGGTTGTAATATCCTAATATTCTCGTGAGATGCTTATGAATGTACTAAGTAATTTAATAATCGCAATGGCTTTGGCATGAATAGACAATGACGATGAGTTCCTTATGGCTTTCTAGTACATGGCGGAGCTAGCTAGCTCCATCTGAACTTTATGTGGCAAGAAAGTCGTTTCGAAGTTTGGTGACTTTGGCTAATGAATTTCGAGAAATTACAAGGAAAAGTGGAGCGTAAATGGGAGTAGACCAGCGTAGATGTTTAGTATCAAATGGTCATTTATTACAATGATGCTCCATTGCCTCACAAAATACGGTGGGTACATTATGGGATAAATGTTGATGGACCCTGACACACACACACACACACACACACACACACACACACAAGGAGACATTATTAAATTACCCCTAGGAAGTAATTTAATAATGTCTCCTTGTGTGTATGTGTGTGTGTGTGTGTGTGTGTGTGTGTGTGTGTCTGTGTGTGTGTGTGTGTGTGTGTGTGTGTGTATGTGTGTCAGGGTCCATCAACATTTATCCCATAATGTACCCATCGTATTTTGTGAGGCAATGGAGCATCATTGTAATAAATGACCATTTGATACTAAAATATCTACGCTGGTCTACAGAGTATCAGTGACCTATTAGCACAAGAAATAGACTCTTCACTGGGATGCGATTCTTCTTGTCTCCAGCTGTTGTAGTGAGTTCAATGTTTTCTATATTCTTGTAAACTGTAGAGCGACGACGACGTCGATATCTATGAAACATGTTATGTAAAATTTCTTGGGGTGAGTTGGATAAGTTAAAATGGAGTCAACACATAAATAAACAAACCTATGCTTCAGCGTGCTTTGCCATTGGAAACATCTCTCATTGTGCTGATATAAAGACGAGAGTGTTGACTTATGACATTCTTCTGGAAGAGTGCACATAAGTAAAAAAAAACTGTTTATTCAGCAGAAGCGAGTAGCAAAGATATTGTATAAAGCAGCTAACTATACATCTTACAGAAACCTTTTGAAAGATCTTGCGATTCTTAGAATAACTTTCCAATACATTTACTCCTTATCGGTTTCTGTTACCGACAACAAAAATCAGTTTTAGCTTAACTGTGATGCTCAGAATTACAACACAAGACAAAAAAAATTTCGTGTAGCATTTGCCTCTATGTCTAGGGTTCAAAGAGAAATTATGCACTCTGATGCGAAAGTATTCAACAACCTTACTCTAGTATAAAGCAACAAATTATAAATCCCAAACAATTCAGAAGGAAATTGAAAACATACCTAATTAATCAGTCTTTCTGCAAATTATCTGAATACATAGGTTCAAATACTTAGAAAATCTTTTAGCCATATGGCAAGCAGCATTATCCCTTATAAAGTTGTCTGACAAGTGGTAATATACTGTAAACTAGACGCAGTGTTTACAGATGTAGGCAGCTATTAGAAAACTAGATATATAATTAAGTAAAAGTTAAAGTAACAGCAGGTGGCAAACAGCAGCTATTTACAATAATTGAGGTTTCAGCTGATTTTTTTTCCTCGATGTAGCAGCTATCTTCCTAATTTAGCTGGCATGAGCGCGAGTATCACTAAGCAGTGTGGTGATATTTTGTTGCTAATACGGTCTACAGATTTTCTACGAATTCCTTGTCTTTTGTTAATTTATACTGTAGCTCGTTCGGCATACCTGAAGGCTTCTCTCATTCTTGATGAGATTTGCAGAATATGATGAATGCATGAATGAGTGAATGACCGCTGGCACAATCTTAATACATTTCTTCAAACATATGACATTTATCTGCTGGGATACTTACTCCTTAATTAGTTAACACACAAGACTAATTTTTAACGTTTAGTTAACAGCGCACCACGAAGGAGTTATGCGAACTAGTCACAAACTGATGTTCGTACAGGTATCGACAGAAAATGCGAAGTTGTAAACTATGGCGACCGACAGCGGAATGAATCAAGCTGCAACGCAATTTCACAGCGCAACTTCCAAGGATAGTAAACGGGGGACATGTCGATACCAGGCGATGAAGTCTTTTGTGTTCCGTGTACTCAGATGGACAGTAATTTTGCCTCGCAGACATGCTCGTGAACTACATTGACGGTAAAAATATCGTAACACCAACAAGGAGTTAGTAGAAAGTTCCTTCTGAGATATTGCAGAAAGACTTGGCAGGAGTGTAGCCACTGTAAATGATTACTGGCAGCAATGATCAAGAGAATATATGGTCGTAATAAGACAGTGTTCCGGAAGGCCACGCGTCACTATCGAGAGAGAAAACCATCGTGTTCGGCCTAAGGCTCTAGCGTATCGTACTGCATCTGCAGCAGCAATTTGGGCTGTAGTTTGCACCACTGTGACCCAACGAACTGTTACAAATCGGTTACTTCGAGGACAGATTCGAACCAGACGCCACCTAGCGTGCATTTCTCTGACCCCAACCCCCGCCAATTGCGAATTCAATGGTGTCAAGCGAGACGTCATTGGAGGGCAGGGTGTAGATCTGTGGTGTTTTCTGATGAAAACCGGTTCTGCATCGGTGACAGTAACGGCTGAGTGTTTAGAATGAGGCCAGTGGAGCCCCTGCAACCGAGAAGTTTTCATGCTAGACACACTGGACCTACACCTGGAGTTATCGTCTGGGATGAGATTTCGTATGACAGCAGGAGTACTCACGCGGCTATCCCACGCACCCTGTCTGCAAATTTGTCCGTCAATCTTGTGATACGACCTTTTGTGGTGCCATTCATGAACGGCATTCAAGGGGATGTTTTCCACCCAGGAACCGCTGCTGTAACCCAACCTGTTGTACAAAGCGTCGACATGTTGCCTTAGCCTGCTCGATCACCAGATCTGTCAGCAGTCAAGCACATATGGGACTTCATCGGACGAGAACTCCAGCGTCATCCAAAAACAGCATTAACCGTCCAAGTGCAACCGATGTGGAACTCCACCCCACAAACTGACATCCGACACCTGTGTATCACACTGCATGCATGTTTGAGTGCTTGCAATGGATTATCTCGCGCTTACACTTAATTATGTTACCTAGACAAATGTATTCTCGTTATTTCATTACTCTAAATTAATTAATTTTTGGTGTTGCGGTTTTATCCGTCAATATATATACGCATATGTCATCATCGAAGAGAGGACGTGTAATTGGGCTCAAAGAAGCCGGTAGGAATAACCGGCGAATTTCTGGACGTTTGAACAATAGTGATGCCACTATTCGATGATGTTGGCAGGAATTGGTGAACCGTGGCCGAACAGAGCGTCAAGAAGGAAGCTGTCGACGTAGGGAGGAACGAGCAATCATCAGAGAGCCACTCAGAGCCCCGGAATCATCATTATCATGGATCTGACGTGCAACTGGTGCTTCATTGACTACAAGGATCATTGATAGGCGGCTCACAGAAAGAGGGATGAGCACGCTGCTCACCTTGCGCCGACTACTACTGATTTCTGTACACCAGTTCACCTGTTTGGAGTGTTATCGGGCACCTTCGGACTGGAGTCTCAGTGACTGGAGTAAAATTTTGTTCAGTGATGAGTCCCGCTTCGAAGTGAGTCCCTATGATCAGCGAAGACGTGTATGATGACGCCCAGCCAGCAGAGGGATGCCAACCTGACTGCCGCCAACCATATGGCCCAACAACCAGGGGCGCTACTTCATTTCATTTCAGGATCTCTTTGGCTGTCATCCGCGGCACAGCGGTGAGTCGATGATATTCTACCGCCCGTTTTGCTATGTTTCATGGCAAGCCACCCAGGGCTTACATTTCAGCAAGATAATGCCCGCCTGCACACGGCGGGATTTTCTGCTGGTTGTCATTGTGCTTGCCAAATCCCACCTTGGCCAGCAAGGTCGCCGTATCTCTCCCCAGTTGAGAACGTTTGGGGAATTATGGGCAGGGCCAAGGCCAGCTGGGGATTTTGACGATCTAACGCACTAATTAGAATTTGGTAAGACATCCTTCACGGGGACATCCAACAACTCCATCAGTCAATGCCAACCCGAATAACTGGTTGCGTAAGGGCCAGAGGTGGACCAGAGAGTGAAGCTCTTTCTCTTGAATAAATCATCCATTTTTCTGAAACTATAATCATTTGTTTGTCTGTTCTTGTACCTCACATCTACCGATATGTCCCATTCGGATAATTCTTCGTGATGGATCTTTTTCTTTTTTGTCTAAGAGAGTATATAGGGTGTTCCTATGGTGTACTGAGATACCATAGAGGAAGAGTTTGCGACATATGGCACCAGAAGTACCGTGGACGTCCGTCCGCAGCAGGAACATCGCTGCGCGCAAACCTGTCCTGCTGCTCACGAGAATCACGCCTTCGTCATCGCCACCAGGAAGAGAAACACGGTCATAAGTAACCATGCACGAGCTGAAATTGTAAGTTGCAAATTGTCTGTCCTTCTCTCGCTATGGAGCTCCTGCAGAATGTTCGTCGTGTCTTCAAGTATTCAAGTCGACGTGTGAGGTAGATATAACGACCGATTGGTAGACAGTGGTTAACCTTCAGTAATAACGGAACTGTGACTAGAATTATCGTGTGTGGACAGAGATCGCTTGCCTAGTTTTAACTGAGCACTGTCAGTTAGGAACCGTCCTTCGAATAGCACAGCGAGACAGAAGAATAGTTTTTTTTTTTTTTTTTTTTTACTTTAGTTCAGATAACATTATTTAGTTTGTGCTCATGAAACTGTAGTCATCGCAGGACAGATAGGCTAAACCTAAATTCGACAATTGTTGTAACCAGCGTTACCAAAGCTAAGTAATGTATTTTACTATTCCCTATTCTGTATTACTTTCATTGTGCGTGTGCTGCCCTAGAATCCACTCATACGTCCTATCACGACACCTATATTAATCTTTCTCAGCTGCAGCGAGATTCCCATTAAAGTGGACGCCCTCAGGCCACAGCAGCTCCAGCAGGAACGGTTAGTAATATTTCAGGGATCTGAGAGGAACGAGCATTAGAAGTTAAAGTCTACCAGACACGGGCTCTACAATGCATACTGTAAGAGCTAAGACCACTTCTTGTATGACATTGTGAAACACATTTCTTCTGCTGAACGAGAGCTCATAACTCTTAAGGTATGCATTATGGCCGGCCGGAGTGGGCAAGCGGTTCTAGGCGCTACAGTCTGGAACCGCCCGACCGCTACGGTCGCAGGTTCGAATCCTACCTCGGGCGTGGATGTGTGTGATGTCCTTAGGTTAGTTAGGTTTAAGTAGTTCTAAGTTCTAGGGGACTGATGACCTAAGAAGTTGAGTCCCATAGTGCTCAGAGCCATTTTATGCATTATGGAGCCCATGTGTGTTAGCCTTCTTTTATTCTAATGAACGTCCCTGTCACATTCCCTAACATTAACCATTCCTTGCTCATTTTGGTGGCCCAGTTGTAAACACAGATTAATAGTGATCTGACACACAGCAGCTCCAATGTGCCGCCTGTACTGTTAAACACAGATGACGTGTCTTTGTATAAATATCAAGAAGTACTTTCTGTTAGGACCTATTTGTCCAGATGCCTCGTATCCTTTTTTGTACGTATGTCTTTGAATGCGCGTACGTCGATTTTTAAGGTTCTTGTACAATTTCTTTTCCTATTTGACTTCGTTTTTGTATCACAGAGTCTCAAGAAAGTGATTGGCAGAAATGCTTAAAATTTTAAAATATTAGATGCAGAAAGAGATCTATACTGAATTGTGATACTACTTTTCTTCTATTGAAGCTGATTTTACCTACAATCGACATATTCGTCCTAAGAGAATCAGCAGCTGTATTGACATTTAGAACAATTCTCATTTACTTTTCAGACTTAGTTGCACACTTCATGATGTGTTTCGATCACTCTGGATCATCTTCAGATCTTAGCAATTACGTAAGCAACTCTTTTTGTATATTCAGAACCACAGATCAGAGTGCTGTACTCTGAGACAAAGACAGTACTGTGGTATGTGGGTCTAACAGAAAATACGGGTTTCTGACGCAACTACTTAGATCCCGAGTGCTCGAAACATGTCATAAAATTAAAAATGTGCAATTGAGACTGAAAAATAAATGATAATTGTTTTATATTGATTTTACTCCTTAACAGTTACCAACAGCTTCTTTTCATTTGAAACATATTTCGTTTTTCTTTTTTCATCAGTATGCTTCGCTCAGTAAATAAGCACCGATTTAAGAACAATTCTTCTCACAAGCACAGTCGACATTTTTTCAGACGGTACATATTTTGTCATACCCTCCAAATCAACAAAGGTGAAGTCTCTGTTGTTTCCAAAGAAATACGTGATAGCACAGCTAATGTTCACAATACACGTAAACGATAATTCAGGGTGAGAAGCCATCCGAGAATGTCCGCTGACGATGTTGTTGGCTACAGAAACGTATCGTTGCGGATAACTAATGAAATCCAGAACGACTTAGTGAAAATTTCCGTTTGTGTAGTAAATGACATCCTGCTTAGATGTAATCTAACCTAATGCTTATTAACGGGCGGGAAATCCCATTGTATTACATGAAATTATTGGCTAAGCAACGGAATGATACGTGAGAATGGTGAAAACTGGACTTCGATTGGTTGGTAGAAATCTAAAAAAGTGCAGCGCTTATGCGATTGAAGTTTTGAACACCAATTGAAACAGCTAAGACCCAACAAGGCACCAGGAACGCCTGGATTACCTGTCAGGCTCTATAAAGAATTTACTAATGAATCGTACTGCCGGAAAAAAAATGCAACACCTTTGCTGACAAGGTCATGTTATTGACAAGTGATTTTAATGACAAGTGATGTGGCAAATAGTTCATCAATGTAGGCGTATACGATAACAAATTCAGACCGAATGAAACACACATACGTCACGGTAAAGTGTGCCCAAACAGTCGCATGTACTCTACCCCTACCCCCACACCACCCCTTCCTCCTCAAAAAAAAAAAAAAAAAAAATGGTTCAAATGTCTCTGAGCACTATGGGACTTAACATCTGAGGTCATCAGTCCCTTAGAACTTAGAACTACTTAAACCTAACTAACCTAAGGACATCACACACATCCATGCCCGAGGCAGGATTCGAACCTGCGACCGTAGCTGTCGCGCGGTTCCAGACTGAAGCGCCTAGAAGCGCTCGGCCACACAGGCCGGCCCACTCTCCTCCTCTGCCGGCAATGCTGGTCCCAAGCACCTTGCACCTTTTATTGCAGTTCGACAATAGTTCTTGCAGTCTCTGGAGAACGAGTAAGTTCCCGATTCACCATGTTCGATACGTGTTCAGTTGCGAAGTGATCTTGTGATATTGCTTGCTAGGGCAGATTTTGTACACCATGAAGAGCACGTTGCGTCACAGCAGGCGTATGTGAACGTGTATTGTCCTGTAGAAAAAGAATATCACCTTCCTGTCGAAGAAATGACAGTAGCACAGGAATAACATACTGTCCACATAGCGAGCGCCTGTTACTTTACGCTGCAGAAACTCCAAATGTGACCGCGAGTTGTAACAGGTGGTTCGCAACACCACGAAGATTGGGTGTGACTTGTCGTTGGCAAATGCATTTCGGAAAACTCCCCTCACTAGGTATACCCATATAAATGTACATCCATCACTCACATACAGCCTAAAACAGCTCTCATTACTGGAGGTAACAGAGAGCCATTCCACTCTCCAGTTGACTCTTCCACGACATCAGAGTAGCCGTGCTTTGCGGTGTCATGGAGTCTGTGGTAGCTTGACCAGAAGCACACGTGATCGTAGTTCTGCAACAAGCAGACGGTTCCCAAAGGTCCTTGGTGGCACATCAGGAGCAACATGTGCCCGGAATGATGTTCGGTTGGCCACTGCTGTTCCAAAAATGTGTCGATCTTGATGTACATCTGTACCACGCAGACGTCCAGAACTTGGTCTACGGGTGTGGGGATGTTACATACACCTCTGGTGAAAGCGAAGACACACCATCGGTGCACTGTGCCCAACACCCTTCGATACGTGCATCTAGCTTCCCATGTGCCAACAGTGCGACTCTGTTCTAATGGCTGAAATCGTTCAACAGTAGTGCATACTCTACGGTCAGGCATGGTTGAATCCTACAATGATGTTTTCACACGCTGTTCACTTCTAAACTCAGTACAGTTACTGCCTGCAGAGTGAAAACAAAGGCTTGCACGAAGTCATCTGATCCCTGATGTCCGTGACAAGTGAATCACTAACACTACAACCACTCAGTAAGCATATGTTCTACTCTGGTGCCACGGACGCAGTCTTTGAGGATTCTACATTTTTTTTCTGCTGATGCAAATCGAACAGATAAGACCGATTTAGGGAAACCAAATAGGAGGCTTCCATTCGTCAATAGAAGACTGGGAAAGTGAAGATCGTACATGATATGGATCGCTTATGGTATGGTCCTTGCTGGAATACTGCTCAAATTGGGGGACCATATCGGGTCAGGGTAACCTAGATCGGTGGGCCTATACAAAGGTCGTCGCGAACTGTTTCAGACTTGTATGACTGACGGAAGAGTGTAACAGAAACGCTGAACAATCTTCAGTGTCACTTACGAAAACGAAATAAGCAGCACACCTCACGAAAATTCCTGTTCGAAAATTTTAAATGAAGCCCTTAATGGCGATAGCTGTGATTATTTTTCAGCCATCCCTCGCCCCCCCCCCTCACGCCCCTCCCCCCAGACACACACAGACACGTTAAACCAGTAGCAAAAATAAAATTAGACAAAAATTAAACTAATAACATCGTAAGCTCCCTCCCTAGTTTTGAGGTTGGATTACCCACCAAAGTAAGAACGAAAGATGCCTGAATTGAAATGCTCTCTCATATATTAAGTTCAGACTCGTGAAACTATATATTAGTAGTAACGCAATCTTACTGCAATATTTAGAAAATATGAGCTAGAACAGGAGAGACGTGCTTTGCGCAAAAGGTTTATAATGTGCATAGCTAATAGTTAATTGAGTTGCGTGACCGTGATTAGTCCTGAATATGCATGAGAAGCGTGTAAACAACAGCGCCTATACCTCCATTGTGTGCAACTGGCATGCAGTGTCCGCTCTGTTAGCATAACCTTCAAATTCAAAGTAACGTAGTCACACTTTGTATAAGACGATGAACTGCAGCTCTGTCAGTTCGGTCAGCGCCTCATTTATCTTTTGTTCTGAAATGCATACTTAGTAAGATGGCGAGTGTCATTACCACTGTTACTTAATAATTTGATACTGACTGTACAAACAATTAAGAAAACAGTTCTCTTTACTGATGACAAGATCGACTCTATGCTGTGTGCGTTAGTGCTAATCTCAAAGTGTAACTCTGTGTAGATTCGTCAGTGCACAAAACACATGAAACCACATTATATCTTGAAACGAAAGAAAATCAAGACATCTTGAAAAACACTGAATGAAGCTCATTGAGCCGGCCGGGATGGCCGAGCGGTTCTAGGCGCTTCAGTCTGGACCCGCGCGACCGCTACCGTCGCAGGTTAGAATCCTGCCTCGGGCATGGATGTGTGTGATGTCCTTAGGTTAGTTAGGTTTAAGTAGTTCTAAGTTCTATGGGACTGATGACCTCAGATGTTAAGTCCCATAGTGCTCAGAGCAATTTGAACAATTTTTGAAGCTCATTGGCTGGGGAAGTAATGAATTTAAATACTCTGCTACTCTGATGGATTAATAGTAGACCGATTCTCTACCGTTCATCGAAGGCCGCTGTCTACACAAAGCTAAAGCCTAAAACACATTCTCAAGTCCGGAAACATTCCGTGAAATCTCCACTTCAAGTACGCAGTACGAACTAAGAAAGTAGTTTTCACATATCTGTGAATGACTAGCAGACTAGGATTGCAAATGTGCCCAATTCTACATGCAGCCATATAGCGCCGTACTATCCCGCAGCACTCCAATCAACAACAACAGACCGACCAGACTACACTAGAACTTGCTTCTGAGTTTCAGACACGACGTCCATCGCCCGCTAAGAGGCACGTGGAACTGAAACTCAAAGAGTATCTGTCTACCACTTTACCGAACTTGCCAACGACACTAACGCTTGTCGGAATTAATACCTCGGAACAGAAGGTATCTTTGCAGTGTATCTGAGAGTTAACAACACGCGAAATAACTTTTTTTTTAATCTTATTGAACTTAACTGCTAAGGTCATCAGTCCCTAAGCTTACACACTACTTAACCTAAATTATCCTAAGGACAAACACACACACCCATGCTCGAGGGAGGACTCGAACCTCCGCCGGGACCAGCGGCAGAGTCTATGACTGCAGCGCCTGAGACCGCTCGGCTAATCCCGCGCGGCCGCGAAATAATGAAGTAGTGGAAGCGCAGATGTGACAGACGAGTTTAAACATGCCACATGGAGATATACAACCATTTTTCCTACGTTCTTTCCATCCATGGAATCAGAAGAAACGTCAGTATTTGCTACAATAAGAAGTATCCTCTGCCAGGTATTTTATAGTGATTCGCCGGCCGCGGTGGTCTAGCGGTTCTAGGCGCTCAGTCCGGAACCGCGCGACTGCTACGGTCGCAGGTTCGAATCCTGCCTCGGGCATGGATGTGTGTGACGTCCTTAGGTTAGTTAGGTTTAAGTAGTTCTAAGTTCTAAGGGACTGATGACCACAGATGTTAAGTCCCATAGTGCTCAGAGCCATTTTATAGTGATTCATAGAGTATAAATATAAATCTGGTAAGGACCAGGTGCTCAAACATATCACGGCTTTGCAAGGCCCGTGCATTGTGTTGTTGTTGTTGTGGTCCGGAGACTGGTTTGATGCAGCTCTCCATGCTACTCTATCCTGTGCAAGCTGCTTCATCTCTCAGTACGTACTGCAGCCTACATCCTTCTGAATCTGCTTAGTGTATTCATCTCTTCGTCTCCCTCTACGATTTTACCCTCCACGCTGCCCTCCAATACTAAATTGGTGATCCCTTGATGCCTCAGAACATGTCCTACCAACCGATCCTTTCTTCTAGTCAAGTTGTGCCACAAACTCCTCTTCTCCCCAATTCTATTCAATACCTCCGTACGTGCCAGATAAGAAATTCCAGCGTCTACGATATCATCCAAATCGTGCTAGGGATCCATCATTTATGCCGAGTATCGTGAATAAGTAGCTCGTGTTAAATCTTACAAATTTGGACCATGAAATATAAATGGGGCAGGCGGCTTGGAAATCACAACATGGTACAATAGATCGTATTCCCTGCCATTTACTTCACATTTATTTCCAGATTACGACTACAGACATTGAAGGGTTTCCTTACTTTGTCTAACTGCGACCTAGACTTCATTCATACCACAACACATTTCATGTGATCTTGTTTGAAGACTATGCATGGTACAAATTTTTAAAAACCATTCACAGAGAGAGATGCCTTCTCCTCTCTCTTGATAGCGGATATAAAAACGGGGGTACGTTATGCGTCTCAAACACAGGACGTCTGACTGAACGAATGGGGCGAGTAGAATACAATGAAACAAACAAACAGTCCTAATAAAGATAACTCCGGGAACATGAACACAGCATGATAGTCCCTGAGGATCCAGATCGCAGATTTTTACCTGAGAACAAATGCATTACAATAAGGGCTCCAAATGAACACCATTCTCTTGAAGGTAGGCTTCAGCAAGTCTCCTTATCCATGCCTGTAGACGTCCAAAAATCCCAAATGTGTTCCGAATACAGTGACAACCAACCGCTATGCGTTCCTGGAGTTCATCGAAACCATTAATAGGCATAATGTATTCTTTGGGAGCCATCCACAACTGTTGCTAAAATTTTCATTATGAAAAAATCCGCTTCATTGGTACTTGACACATCCTTTATTTGGCCAGAATCATACACGTGACCTGCTTTCCCTGATGTACGAGGGTCACTCCAAAAGAAATGCACACTATTTTTTTAAGTTTCCTTTAATTTACGTCTATGGTCACAATCTTTTTTGTTTAACAGATTACCGGTTTCGGTCTTTAATGACAATCATCAGATCTGTTTCATAAAAACAAAGTCGTAATGTTTTTATGAAACACATTTGATGATGGCCATTAAAGGCCGAACCCGGTAATATGTTAAATAGAAAAGATTGTGACCATAGACGTAAATTAAAGGAAATTTATTACATATACAGGCCACTGTGATGTTTCGCGACGATGTCGCAGCTTGTGAAACTATTTTTTTTAAATCCATCTTTTATTCTACATGTTTGAAAGTTTTACGGTGCGTAGATACATCCTTTAGGAACAATATTTTCATTTCTTTGCATAATTTCCATCCCTCTCAACTGCCTTACGCCATCTTGAAACCAGCGCCTGTATACCCGCCCGGTAAAATTCTGAACCAACCTGTTGGAGCCACTGTTTGGCACCGTGCACAAGGGAGTCATCATCTTGAAACCTTGTTCCACGAAGAGAGTCGTTTAGTTTCCCAAAGAGATGATAGTCACATGGAGCCAGGTCAGGACTGTAAGGCGGGTGTTTCAGTGTTGTCCATCCGAGTTTTGTGATCGCTTCCATGGTTTTTTGACTGACATGTGGCCGTGCATTGTCGTGCAACAGCAAAACATCCTGCTTTTGTCGATGTGGTCGAACACGACTCAGTCGAACTTGATGTTTCTTCAGTGTCGTCACATATGCATCAGAATTTATGGTGGTTCCACTTGGCTTGATATCAACAAGCAAGAGTCCTTCGGAATCGAAAACCACGGTAGCCCTAACTTTTCCAACAGAAGGTGGGGTTTTGAATTTTTTTTCTTGGGTGAATTTGCATGATGCAACTCCACTGACTGCCTCTTCGTCTCTGATGAAAAATGATGGAGCCATGTTTCATCACCTGTCACAATTCTTCCAAGAAATTCGTCTCCACCATTCTCGTACTGTTCCAAAAGTTCGCTGCATACTGTTTTTCTTGTTTCTTTGTGAGCCACTGTCGACATCCTGGGAATCTACCTGGCACAAACCATTTTTAACGCCAACACTTTCAGTATTCTACAAACACTTCCTTCCCCTATCCCAACGTAGCGTGACAATTCGTTCACCAGCAGTCACCATTTCGTTAACTCTCTGCTCATTGTCTGGAGTGTGAGCAGTACGAGGGCTGCCGCTGCGAGGACAGTCCTCAATATTGCCGTGCCCGCTTTCATCACGTAACCTGCTTGCCCACCGACTAACTGTACTGCGATCGACAGCAGCATCTTCATGCACCTTTTTCAACCTCTTGTGGATGCTTCCCACTGTCTCGTTTTCACAGCACAGGAATTCTATGACAGCACGTTGCTTCTGACGAACGTCAAGTGTAGCAGCCATCTTGAAGACATGCTGTGACGGCGCCACTCACGGGAACAGGTTGAACTAAGTTTGAAAACAAGCGGGAAGGATGTATCTACTCACTGTAAACTTTCACACATGCAGAATGAAAACTGTATTTTTAGAAGAATAGTGTGCATTTCTTTTGGAGTGACCCTCGTAAAACACTTCTTCAGCCGCTAAAAAACAATAGGCATATAACACAGCAAAGCTTCGAAATATTCCTGCACAAAAAAATCCATCGAGGTTCAAGCCGGGGGGAACTTGGATGCCATGTTATTGGCGAGCGATGACCAATACAGTTCACATGATAGTGTGCCGGTTCACCATCAGGCATGTACCAAGTATACATAAGTAACATCACCCAAATAATCGGTTAGCTTGTGTTGGAGGAAATGAATGTATACGCGCCCAGTAAGCAGGCCAGGTGGGAAATGTGTCCCTATCAATATGGTTACTTCAAGATCAGTTTTTGCTTCACTCCAATGAAGATAACAACAGCAATGTGCTAGCAGCAAAGCTGCAGCGATAATGTGGCCTTACACATTAACAGTATTGTAACACTGGCATGACTGTACTTGTGCACAGGTCATACCGGGGAAAGCAGTGATTTCCGGACTAAGGCTAGGATTATTTCTTTTTAGTTTCATCGTACTCTACTTGGCCCTTTGTTTGTAGCTGATATAGTGAAACAGCCTGTATAATTTACTACTAGTTCATTTTAGTAGCCCAATTACAAGTACGAGGTAAACTGATATGCCACGTTTGCAGTTTCTTGGTGAAAGATTCCATTGAATTTTATGCAAGGTGTCCCAAAGCTTTTGGGTCAAATCGGAACAGGTGACAGTGGGTCCACAACTAATTATATTGAGATAGGGAACTAATGGTCGGATATGAATATTTATTGTGTTACGAACACGCAAAGCGTACAAAACGCAACAACAACGAAGTTCATAGTAATTGTTCAAAGCGACGATCGCCAGTCTCAATGCGTGCTTGGCAACGACGCATGAAGTTCTGCCACACTCTCTCGAAGATCACTGGTGACTGTTGTACCAGGAGACAAGCAGCTTGAACCATAGCAAATAGGTCTTTATCCGTTTCTACGAGGATTTGATACACCAGCGTCGTGACGTAGCCGCAGAAGAAAATAGTCCAGGGGGGTGAGATACGGCGATCGCGATGTCCATGGGACAGGATCTCTCATTCCAATCCTACGATGAGGGTACGCGGTGTACAGGTGCGCGTGTACATTAACATCGAAGTGAGGTGGCGCAACATCATGTTGAAACCTCATTCTTTTGCGGACGACGAGGAGTACGGTCTTCGCGCGGGATTAGCCGAGCGGTCTGAGGCGCTGGAGTCATGGACTGTGCGGCTGGTCCCGGCGGAGGTTCGAGTCCTCCCTCGGGCTTCGGTGTGTGTGTTTGTGCTTAGGGTAATTTAGGTTAAGTAGTGTGTAAGCTTAGGGACTGATGACCTTAGCAGTTAAGTTCCATAAGATTTCACACACACATTACGGTCTTCATGAACCGTGATAGCACATCTCGCAGGAAAACAGGTATCGTGGGAGGCAGCAAATAAGATTCTATTAGGTGATTTTGGACAATGCCTGCCCATATGTTGGTGGCCACAGATGTGAGTGTCGTGCGAATTGTCCTCACTCCAGAGATGGCTGCCGGCCGGAGTGGCCGTGCGGTTCTAGGCGCTACAGTCTGGAACCGAGCGACCGCTACGGTCGCAGATTCGAATCCTGCCTCGGGCATGGATGTGTGTGATGTCCTTAGGTTAGTTAGGTTTAATTAGTTCTAAGTTCTAGGCGACTGATGATCTTAGAATTTAAGTCGCATAGTGCTCAGAGCCATTTGATCCATTTTGAACCAGACATGGCTGTTCCGGTTTTTGAGGCCGCAAGTGAACAATACAGACTGTACGAATTTCGGAACTACAGCATTGCGGTGGATAATCCACTGACAGAAGTGAACGTGGGGCTCAAAATCCGTTGGTGCTTGCACACGTTCTTTATGATAGCGATGTAATACGTGTTGCACAAGTACCCTCCACACTGTACCCTTCAAAATTGCGTTTCATAGGCAAGTTCACAGAGTACTGGATGGTCGGCAACACCATCTCCTCAAAGTCTGGTGTTCGGACATGTCTTTGGCGGGAACCTTAGGGGCTCTCCGGGTGGCTTGTATGACCCCGTCTCTCGTAAGTCGGTATCCACTGAGATAAACTTCTTCCACTTAGGATGATGCCTGTTGGGAAAGCGTTCTCTGCGCATTTGTGTTGCTATACGGACACTACATCCTACCGCACCGTACATTAAATGCATATCTGCAACTCTCGTGACGAGTGGCGTTCCCTGTTTGACTATGCGGAATATATTGTACACGGTAACACAGCCCTCCATAGAAACATCAGAAGCTGTCTGCTACAGTGGACATCTGACACCAGGGATAGTGGTGTGCGTGGGATACAGTTCAATGCGCCGGTGCAATGCATGCGGTCGTCACATGACACACGTGTTATGAGCTAAATTGTGCACAGGATATTTGTGTGGTGGTCAGGTGTTTTCACCCACTGCCTGTAGCAGTATACAACAGACACTCGGGATTTTTGTGGGAGTCCAGCAGAACTGCGTGTGCCATTGCAGAACATGCAATGGGACTGGCGGTCGTCGCTTTGAACAATTACACTACAGGACATTAAAATAGTTACACCAAGAAGAAACGCAGAAGATAAACAGGTATTCGTTGGACAAATATGTTATACTAGAACTGACATGTGATTACATTTTCATGCAGTTTGGGTGCATAGATCCTGAGAATTCAGTACCCAGAACAACCACCTCAGGCCGTAATAACGGCCTTGATACGCCTGGGCATTGAGTGAAACAGAGCTTGGATGGCGTGTACAGGTACATCTACCCATGCAGCTTCAACACGATACCACAGTTCATCAGGAGTAGTGACGGGCGTATTGTGATGAGCCAGTTGCTCGGCCACCATTGACCAGACGTTTTCAGTTGGTGAGAGGTCTGGAGAATGTGCTGGCCAGGGCAGCAGTCGAACATTTTCTGTATCCAGAAAGGCCCGTACAGGATCTGCAACATGTGGTCGTGCATTATCGTGCTGAAATGTGGGGTTTCGCAGGGATTGAATGAAGGGTAGAGCCACGGGTCGTAACACATCAGAAATGTAACGTCCACTGTTCAAAGCGCCGTCAATGCGAACAAGAGGTGACCGAGGCGTGTAACCATTGGCACTCCATACCATCACGCCGAGTGATACGGTAGTATGGCGATGACGAATATACGCTTTAAATGTGCGTTCACCGCGATGTCGCCAAACACGGATGCGACCAACATGATGCTGTGAACAGAACCTGGATTCATCCCAAAAATGACGTTTTGCCATTCGTCCAGCTAGCTTCGTCGTTGAGTACACCATCGCAGGCGCTCCTGTCTGTGATGCAGCGTCAAGGGTAACCGCAGCCATGGTCTCCAACCTGATAGTCCATACTGCCGCAAACGTCGCCGAACTGTTCGTGCAGATGGTTGTTGTCTTGCAAACGTCCCCATCTGTTGACTCAGGGATCGAGACGTGGCTGCACGATCCGTTACAGCCATGCGGATAAGATGCCTGTCATCTCGACTGCTAGTTATACAAGGCCGTTGGGATCCAACACGGCGTTCCGTATCACCCTCCTGAACTTATCGATTCCATATTCTGCTAACAGTCATTGGAGCAGTAATGTCGCGATACGATAAACCGCAATTGCGATAGGCTACATACCGACCTTTATCAAAGACGGAACCGTGATGGCACGCATTTCTCCTTCTTACACGAGGCGTCACAACAACGTTTCACCTGTTTGTGTATGAGAAATCGGTTGGAAACTTTCCTCATGTCAGCACGTTGTAGATGTCGCTACCGGCGCCAACGTTGTGTGAATGCTGTGAAAAGCTAATCATTTGCGTATCACAGCATCTTCTTCCTGTCGGTTAAATTTCGCGTTCGTAGCACGTCATCTTCGTGGTGTAGCAATTTTAATGGCCAATAGTGTATTATTATCTACACTGTTTTACGCGGTATAATTTGTGTACTTCCATAACGCAATGAATATCCATTTCCGACCATTGGTTCTCTGTGTTAATACAATCGGTTGTGGGCGTTCTGTCGCCTATTTCAGTTTCACCAAAGAGGTTTGAGACACACTGTAGATTAATACTTATCAAGTGATTTCCTAATATTATGTTTTTAATACGCCGTTGCCGCTACTACGAATACGGGGTTTTAGAGGCTTGTAAATTGCGGAGGAACAAGGATAAAATGGTCTAATGAAATTATGTTTTTTTCTTCGTATACTCTTCTTGATTAACGTCCTGTATCTCTAAGCATTATGTGGTTTCCCTTTTATTGTGAAAAGGAGTAGATACAGAATGTTCACTAAACAGCAGTGCGGAACAGTGCGGAGAGCCTTCCTCAAACAGAGGTGCACGGCGCCAACTTGGACGCCATTACATGCGGCCTTCTGGGTATCATGCACGAACGGAGCGATCCGAGTCTCGCAAGATCTCTGATTGCAGAATCCATAGTGATTTTTATACCGGACATTTTCATTCTTCGAAAACTTCATACTGCGTGAGCATAATCCGTTTCATAATTCTACAACAGATAGACTTTAGCGATATAGTCTTATAATTATGTGCATGTCCGACAACCTGTCTTGAAAGCGAGAACGACCCGCGCTTTTTCCTGTCATTATGTACCATTCGTTCAAACATCAGAAAACATTAATCAGGAGAAAGGCAGCCTGCGTAATGTCCAACAAAACAGCAGTAGGAAATTGTAAAGCAAGAGATCGTCATTTGAAGAGCGTCATTTTTCCAAAAAACGCTTATTCAGTGCTGTTTTGTTCTCGATACTCTCCTGCATGTCTCTAGACTTGATCCAGGTGCCAAACCAGGAGGAAAGTCTTTCAGGTACATTAGTAGAAGGCTCATGGTCTCTGGAGTTCCAGACTTTCACATAGGAGGACAGCCTTTTGTTAACTGGAGTTCTGCTAGTTAAAAATCTAATGCTGTAATTCTGTGGTTGTATTATCAGAAATAAAACGTAGTGCCTCAGTAGTATTAGACCTGAAATAAAAAAATGGCTCTGAGCACTATGGGACTTAACATCTATGGTCATCAGTCCCCTAGAACTTAGAACTACTTAAACCTAACTAACCTAAGGACAGCACACAACACCCAGCCATCACGAGGCAGAGAAAATCCCTGACCCCGCCGGGAATCGAACCCGGGAACCCGGGCGTGGGAAACGAGAACGCTACCGCAAGACCACGAGATGCGGGCTCCTGAAATAAAAACTTTCTTCCTGCTATTCTGTTCATAAACGTCATTTTTGGGACCGTGAGTGTGTACAGAATACAAAGAGATTCGAAATGCATTGGGAAGCTATAAGAAAATGGTTTGGCCAAAAAAGAATTTTGAAAGAGGATGTGAACAGAATACAGAAAGCATGCTTGGATAGGATTTTTTTTTTTTTGGTGGAAACAAATGTTGAAATAAGGGGCAAGATCTACAGAACGAAGTTTTGGGTTGGACTGCAGTACCAAATGTCACACTGAAAACGAACCCTGTCTTTTCTTTTGTGTTATTCCGCTATGTGTTTATGTCTCCTTATGTATTTGTCTTTTTCCTGTCTTTAAGTGGTTAGCTAATAAATTTATGTTGTAGAATTTTTCAAATACTATGTTATTTACTTTGTAAAGATGTTTAGACATTATTTATTCTGTTTTGTTTTAATGCGCATGTGCGAAGTTGAAGTTTCAAAAGTTATTCAGATGTTTTATGTATTTCCTTATGTTATAATTCCTGTAACACTGATGTATATGTTATTTCGATTCTTCTGTAAAGCCGGCATTACCACAAATGTTATTTGTATTGTTATGTTCTTTAATGATGTATTTTGTACCTTTGTTATTGTATTTTTATGTTATCAAATTGTAATTGTTACCAGTTCATCTAATGAAGTAACTTGTAAGTTACATTTCAGTGCACACTTTTCTGTTGGTCATAGCATATGGACAATATGTGAGAAGTTGGGACTGTTAGTGTTTGCACGTGTGTTAATAATTCAGCAAGGGACTGGATAACAGCATTGCTGGTTCTAAGGACAATTCCAAAAACTTTGTGAGTGCACAAGTGGTGGTTTATGGACTGGCTATAATCTCTGCAAGACTCTTCGATGGTGATTGTGCACCTGCACAGTCGCAACAGATGGCTGCTGGCCGTCTCTACAAGGACTACAGTGGGTCTGCACCTTTGATGACCCACCAATACCATTATTTCTACAAGGACTGCACTCGGTCTGCACCTTTGATGACCCACCAATACCATTATTTCTACAAGGACTGCAGTGGGTCTGCACCTCTGGTGGCCCACCAATACCATAATCTCTACCAGGACTACAATGGGTCTGCTCTGTGATGACCTACCTACCAATATTCTTCAAAACGTCGACTGACTCTGCTGTGGGTTTGCTCTGTTGTGGCCCATTACCTGTCTGCATGTCAAGAGTCAGCACTGTCTTTCCGTTGGAAGGACAACACTACTTCTTCAAGACTGCATGGAAATCCACTACTTCCGTGTGCATTGTCTTTTACTGCTCAGATTTTGAGAAAAAAAAACACTGCAATTTTACTGTGATGAATGATCAGGACTGTCTTTATGGACCGTGAGAAAATTTTAGCTTTTGACCAACATTGTATCACTAAGTGTGCGCATTTGATTTCTTAGTTATTGTATTTATGAAAATTGTTTTCAAATCTGTATTGGCCATTGCCCAAAACAATTTGTAAAATTTTTTGTTGGGAGCATGGGGGCTATGTAAGTAGGCTGTTTAGGTTTTTATATTGGTAACGCCACGTAGCAATCTGTATGAAAGTCACTGGCTGTGCTGTGTGCAGTCCGTGGCTGGTTTGCATTGTTGTCTTCCATTGTAGTGTTGGGCTGTTGGATGTTAACAGCGCGTAGCGTTGCGTAGTTGGAGGTGAGCCGCCAGCAGTGGTGGATGTGGGGAGAGAAATGGCGGAGTTTTGAAATTTGTAAGACTGGATGTCATGGACTGCTATGTATATTATGATTTTTCAACACTATTAAGGTAAATACATTGTTTGTTCTCTATTAAAATCTTTCATTTGCTAACTATGCCTCTCAGTAGTTAGTGCCTTCAGTAGTTTGAATCTTTTATTTAGCTGGCAGTAGTGGCGCTCGCTGTATTGCAGTAGTTTGAGTAACGAAGATTTTTGTGAGGTAAGTTTGTGAAAGGTATAGGTTAATGTTAGTCAGGGCCATTCTTTTGTAGGGATTTTTGAAAGTCAGATTGCGTTGCGTTAAAAATACTGTGTGTCAGTTTAAACACGGTCATGTATAATTTTTTTAAGAGGACAAAATCATCGTTACTAAAACTACTGCAATACAGGGAGCGCCACTACTGCCAGCTAAATAAAAGATTCAAACTACTGAAGGCACTAACTACTGATAGGCATAGTTAGCAAATGAAAGATTTTAATAGAGAACAAACAATGTATTTACATTAATAGTGTTGAAAAATCATAATATACACAGCAGTTCATGCCATCCAGTCTTACAAATTTCAAAACTCCGCCATTTCTCTCCCCACATCCACCACTGCTGGCGGCTCACCTCCAACTGCGCAACGCTACGCGCTGTTAACAGCCGACAGCCCAACACTACAATGGCAGACAACAATGCAAACTAGCCACAGACTGCACACAGCACAGCCAGTGATTTTCATACAGAGCGCTACGTGGCGTTACCGATATACACTCCTGGAAATTGAAATAAGAACACCGTGAATTCATTGTCCCAGGAAGGGGAAACTTTATTGACACATTCCTGGGGTCAGATACATCACATGATCACACTGACAGAACCACAGGCACTTAGACACAGGCAACAGAGCATGCACAATGTCGGCACTAGTACAGTGTATATCCACCTTTCGCAGCAATGCAGGCTGCTATTCTCCCATGGAGACGATCGTAGAGATGCTGGATGTAGTCCTGTGGAACGGCTTGCCATGCCATTTCCACCTGGCGCCTCAGTTGGACCAGCGTTCGTGCTGGACGTGCAGACCGCGTGAGACGACGCTTCATCCAGTCCCAAACATGCTCAATGGGGGACAGATCCGGAGATCTTGCTGGCCAGGGTAGTTGACTTACACCTTCTAGAGCACGTTGGGTGGCACGGGATACATGCGGACGTGCATTGTCCTGTTGGAACAGCAAGTTCCCTTGCCGGTCTAGGAATGGTAGAACGATGGGTTCGATGACGGTTTGGATGTACCGTGCACTATTCAGTGTCCCCTCGACGATCACCAGTGGTGTACGGCCAGTGTAGGATATCACTCCCCACACCATGATGCCGGGTGTTGGCCCTGTGTGCCTCGGTCGTATGCAGTCCTGATTGTGGCGCTCACCTGCACGGCGCCAAACACACATACGACCATCATTGGCACCAAGGCAGAAGCGACTCTCATCGCTGAAGACGACACGTCTCCATTCGTCCCTCCATTCACGCCTGTCGCGACACCACTGGAGGCGGGCTGCACGATGTGGCGTGAGCGGAAGACGGCCTAACGGTGTGCAGGACCGTAGCCCAGCTTCATGGAGACGGTTGCGAATGGTCCTCGCCGATACCCCAGGAGCAACAGTGTCCCTAATTTGCTGGGAAGTGGCGGTGCGGTCCCCTACGGCACTGCGTAGGATCCTACGGTCTTGGCGTGCATCCGTGCGTCGCTGCGGTCCGGTCCCAGGTCGACGGGCACATGCACCTTCCGCCGACCACTGGGGACAACATCGATGTACTGTGGAGACCTCACGCCCCACGTGTTGAGCAATTCGGCGGTACGTCCACCCGGCCTCCCGCATGCCCACTATATGCCCTCGCTCAAAGTCCGTCAACTGCACATATGGTTCACGTCCACGCTGTCGCGGCATGCTACCAGTGTTAAAGACTGCGATGGAGCTCCGTATGCCACGGCAAACTGGCTGACACTGACGTCGGCGGTGCACAAATGCTGCGCAGCTAGTGCCATTCGACGGCCAACACCGCAGTTCCTGGTGTGTCCGCTGTGCCGTGCGTGTGATCATTGCTTGTACAGCCCTCTCGCAGTGTCCGGAGCAAGTATGGTGGGTCTGACACACCGGTGTCAATGTGTTCTTTTTTCCATTTCCAGGAGTGTAAAAACCTAAACAGCCTACTTACAAGAGATTCATGCAAAGAAGAAAACAGAAACCAGCCACTGTTAGTAATGCTATATATTTACACAAACAGCGCCGTTACCGCTCTCGAACAGACAGGTTCATCTTCACACGGCTGTTCGCGTTTATATTACGTTTGTTCGTTCACGTTTACATTAATTGTTGGAAAGAACAACTAACAGCTGATATAAATAACAACAAATGCAATATAAACATGAACAACCATCTTAAGATGAACCTGGCGTTTCGAAACCGATAAAGGCGTAATTTGTGTAAATATGTAGCATTACTAACCGTGGATGGTTGTTTTTTCCTTGTTTGCATTAACAACTTGCAAGAACTTTCTTAATATCATGTAAATCCAGTCAGATTCCTGAGAGGACGCTTAGGATTTTCTTAATAAAGTATTTTTTTTCGAATTTGTCTCTTTGCGTTTTGCTGTGACGCAGCATAATTCTGTGGTGTCAGAATATGTTCTCAATTTTTACGGTTCCGTAACTTGATTGGTAAAAACGGAACTCTTATAGGACCACTTTATTGTCTGTCTGCCTGTATATTTGTCCTCAGACCGACTGTTAAAATCTATTTTTCTCAGCGGGCCGTGGTGACCGTGCGGTTCTAGGCATTTCAGTCCGGAACCGCGTGACTGCTACGGTCGCAGGTTCGAATCCTGCCTCGGGCATGGATGTGTGTGATGTCCTTAGGTTAGTTGGGTTTAACTGGTTCTAAGTTCTAGGGGACTAATGACCTCAGCAGTTGAGTCCCATAGTGCTCAGAGCCAGCCACTTCTCGCTGACCTAGAATCATGAAATTTGGCAACCAGCAACATTTCACAGTGAAAGTAGGACAAAGATCCTAAAACTGTTGATTTTTAATTTATCGTACGAACATGTTTTTGTCATTTGTTATCCAACCTTCAGTCTATTCGTTCGTTCTGTGGACACCCTTTTTCTCAGGAAGGGGTGGACATATCAAGTTTAAATTTATGTCACATACTAACATCTATGGTTATTTTTCGATGTAAAAAGCTTAAGGTTCTAAGTCGATGCAATCAACAGATACGGCTATTTCAGTCACATATTTTGATATTCGCAAACTCACTCGTCAAAACCTATAGGGTAGTCCCCATTGAGCTAGAATTTGGGAAGAAGCAAGGTTTCACAGTATAACTAAAAGGAAAAATCCGAAAACTGTTAACTTGTAATTATATAAGATAAAAAAAATTCTTTTGGCATTTTTATCCGACTTCAAATTTAAAAATAAAATTCTCTCAAAAGTCCTGGAATTCTCGGGACTGATATCCTGCCAGTATCAAAGTCGATAACAGGCAAAAATCGTCGAGATCCTCGATTCTCAGGATAGCTGAGCTGTCTATATACGTATTAAGTTTGGAGGGAACCCTAGGAGCGTAAGGCCTACTAAAATCTGGACAATTTTTGGATGTAAGTTTATGTACAGAGAAAAACTGATTTGTGATTCTTCAATTTCTCCAGGCGTATTTTATGACGAAATAAATCTCGGGTGAACAGCCTGGTATGAGTGTGCATAGGACACAATATTTCGGCAATCGACCACGTTGCCATCATCAGGTGCGCTGATTACTTGTCCTATGCACACTCGTACCAGGCTGTTCACCCGAGATTTATTTCGTCAAAAATTGATTTCTTTTCCATTCTCCCGACAAATGTCAGATTTAGCATGTTTACCAATTCCATTTCACACCCTTTATTTATCCTTAACATTTTTATGTCGCGAATGTGTTAGAGACCAATCTCCACGTGTTAAATGGTCCCAGTGCTTTCTGAACGAAGTGGTATTGGGAGAGTTGGATCGTCAGTTTTAATTTCTTCAAAAGAGGAATGGTTTAAACTGTCTAGTTATCTTACGTCACAGAGCATGCACTTTTTCTACATCATGAAATTCTCGCCAGTACATTGAAGAGCAGTGGCATAATGTTGAAATTGTCGTTCGATACGTAACTTCTCGACCAGTTTTTCACGGACAGAAAAAAATAGAAACACAAAAAAATAATTAATGTAGTATAATGAAGCCGGCCGGGGTGGCCGAGCGGTTCTAAGCACTACAGTCTAGAACCGCGCGACCCCTACGGTCGCAGGTTCGAATCCTGCCTCGGGCATGGGTGTGTGTGATGTCCTTATGTTAGTTAGGTTTAAGTAGTTCTAAGTTCTATGGGACTGATGACCTCAGAAGTTAAGTCCCATAGTGCTCAGAGCTATTTAAATAGTATAATGAAATTTCAGGAATACATTAGTCTGGGTAACATATTTAAGTGATGAGCATAGCAAGATCACAGGTTAATGCAAGTGCGAGATAAGCCATTGCAGGAGCCGGATGGCAGTTTGTGGGATGCAGATCCATGCCTGTTGCATTAGGTCGGTGAATACAGGGACGGTTAATGCTGTTCGTGGATGACGCTGGAGTTGTCGGCCGATAACGCGCCATATGTGATCGACTGGAGACATATCTGGTGATCGAGTAGACCAAGACAACATGTTGACACACTGCAGAGCATGTTGGGTTACAACAGTGGTATATGGGCGAGTGTTATCCTGCTGGAAAACACCTTCTGCTATGCGGTTCATGAATGACATCACAGCCGGCCGCGGTGGTCTAGCGGTTCTAGGCGCTCAGTCCGGAGCCGCGCGACTGCTACGGTCGCAGGTTCGAATCCTGCCTCGGGCATGGATGTGTGTGATGTCCTTAGGTTAGTTAGGTTTAAGTAGTTCTAAATTCTAGGGGACTGATGACCTCAGATGTTAAGTCCCATAGTGCTCAGAGCCATCTGAACCAAATGACATCACAACAAGTCGAATCACGGGACTGACGAACGGATTTGCAGTGAAGGTGCATGGGATATCAACGAGAGTACTCCTGCTGTCATGGGAAGTAGCACCCCATACTATAACTCCAGGTGTAGGTCCAGTGTGTGTAGCACGCAGACAGGTTGGTTGCAGGCCCTCAACTGGCCTTCTCCTAACCAACACACAGCAATCTACATCTACATCTACATCCATACACCGCAAGCCACCTGATAGTGTGTGGCGGAGGGTACCTTGAGTACTTCAATCGGTTCTCCCTTCTATTCCAGTCTCGTATTGTTCGTGGAAAGAAAGATTGTCGGTATGCCTCTGTGTGGGCTCTGATCTCTCTGATTTTATCCTCATGGTCTCTTCGCGAGATATACGTAGGAGGGAGCAATATGCTGCTTGACTCCTCTGTGAAGGTATGTTCTCGAAACTTTAACAAAAGCCCGTACCCAGCTACTGAGCGTCTCTCCTGCAGCGTTCCACTGGATTTTATGTAGCATCTCCGTAACGCTTTCGCGATTACTATATGATGCTGTAACGAAGCACGCTGCTCTCCGTTGGATCTTCTCTATGAAGGACAGCACTTGCACTGAAGCAAAACCAGCTTTCGCGAGAAAACGCAACAGGCCTACACCCTGCCCTCTAGTGAACTCTCGCTTGACACCACTGAAGTCGCAAGTGGCGGTAGTTTGTGGTCAGTGGAATGCACGCTGCAGGGCGTCTGGCATGGAGCTGTACTTGAAGTTACCCATTTGTAACAGTTTGTCGTGTCACTGTGGTGTCAACTGCTGTCCAAATTGCTGTTGCAGGTGCAATACGATGCACCAGAGTCGAACGCCAAACGTGATGGCCTTCCCTCTCGATAGTAACACGAGTCCGGTCTTCTTGCGACCGTATATTCACGTGACCACAGCTGGCAGCAATCATTTACAGTGGCTACATTCCTGCGAAGTCTATCTGCAGTGTCGCGAAGGATCGTCAAGCTCCTCGTAGCCCTATTATACAACCTCCTTCAAACTCAGTGAGGTGTTGACGGTAACGTATTTGTCGCTTTAAAAGTATTCTTCTCTAACATCAACTCACTACATCCAGTCTCGAAGGAAACTAACGCTCATGACCGTTACAGCGTGTATTTAAAGGAAATAAGATTTGCATCCCCTTAAGCGATTGGTGTGAAATTTGTTTCGAACAATCATCATTTGTCAGATGTAGAAGCAGGCCTACCAAACGTCTTTTATGTCACAGAACTGTGCTGCGTGTTGCGGTTCGTATTTTTTTTTTTTCGTCGTGTATTTTGTGGACTTCTCACTCGGGCGCTGTTATTAGGGCGCGCAGTAGAAGCTTCTAGAGAACTCGTCGGCTAGCGCCGGCGGTGGCGCCTGGAAAGTTCGCTGAGCGGCGCCTACGTGACGGGCCGCTCGTGACAGTGGCGACCGTGGCCCTGTCCCACCTGCGGCTGGCTGGCGGCCAACCGGCTCGCCTTAGCGCCAGCCGCTCTCTCTCCCTCTGGGCCTTCTTGCTCGGCCGCGGTCACTGACTCCTCGCACGTTTATAGCACGTGCCTCTCGTTCGCTCAGGACTGTGGCCCGCGATAGTTGTTTCCCGCTGAACTCAGAGTGTTCGAATAAGCCAACCGATGTCTGCTGAGTCATGCGATTGCGATATGCACACATACAGATGACGGTAGTAGGAATAAAAGGCCGGTGCATTGGGGGAGCTGTCATGTGGAAAGGTTTCCCCAACTAGTAGTTGGAGCTAGACGCCCGGCACGTGTCATTTTGGAAACCGTTAGGGAATTCAATATTCGGAGGTCCACAGTGTCAAGACTGTGCCGAGAATACCAAATTTCAAGCTTTACTTCTAAACACGGACAACGTCTTTGCTGACGGCCTTCACTTGACGAGGGCAACGGCCTTGCCGTAGTGGATACACCGGTTCCCGTGAGATCACCGAAGTTAAGCGCTGTTGGGCGTGGTCGGCACTTGGATGGGTGACCATCAAGGCCGCCATGCGCTGTTGCCATTTTTCGGGGTGCACTTAGCCTCATGATGCCAATTGAGGAGCTACTCGACCGAATAGTAGCGGCTTCGGTCAAGAATACCATCATAACGACCGGGAGAGCGGTGTGCTGGCCCCACGCCCCTCCTATCCGCATCCTCCACTGAGGATGACACGGCGGTCGGATGGTTCCGGTAGGCCACTCGTGGCCTGAAGACGGAGTGCTTTTTCACTTGACGAGCGACAGCAGCAGTGTTTGCGTAGAGTCGTCGGTGCTGACAGACAAGCAACACTGCGGGAAATGACCGCAGAAATCGATGTGGAACGTACGACGAACACATCGGTTAGGGCAGTACGGTGAAGTCTGGCGTTAATGAGCTACGGCAGCAGACGCGAGTGCCTTTGCGAACAGCACGACATCGCCTGCAGGCTTCCTCCTGGACTCGTGACCGTATCGGTTGGATCCTAACTAGAAAACCCTGACGTAGTAGGACTACTCCTGATTTCAGTTGGCAAGAGCTGATGGTAGGGTTAGAGTGTGGTGCAGACCCCACGAAGCCGTGGGCCCAGGTTGTCAACAAAGCAGTGTGCAAGCTGGTTTTGGTTCCTTAATTGTGTGGGCTGTGTTTACATGCAATGAACTGGATCCTCTGAGCCAACTCATCCGATCATTGACCCGATCATATTACGTTCGCCTACTTGGAGAGCATCTGCAGCCATGTTCCCAGACAACGATGGAATTTTTATGGAAGACAATGCGCCATCTGTTCGGGCCACAACGTTTCGCGATTGGTCTGCGAAACCATTCTGGACAATTCTAGCGAATTACTTGGCCACCCATCGAATATTTATGACACAAAATCACGAGGTGCACAAAATCCGGTACCGGCAACATTTTCGCAATTATGGACGACTATGGCGGCAGCATGGCTCACTATTCCTGCAGGGGACTTCCAGGGATTTGTTGAGCCCACGGCGCGTCGAGCTGCAATGCGCCGGGAAAAAGGAGGTCCGACGAGATATTAGGAGGTATTTCATGACTTTTG
Organism: Schistocerca nitens; assembly: GCF_023898315.1. Lineage (NCBI taxonomy): Eukaryota > Metazoa > Arthropoda > Insecta > Orthoptera > Acrididae > Schistocerca > Schistocerca nitens. Next base: position 832,876,138 of record NC_064615.1, read on the forward strand.
TCACCTCAGTGGATTGTACACTTCTCGCCAGAACGTACTGTATTAAACTGTTTGCTGACAAGCCAAGTAGTGTATTGTGCACTCCTGGTCACTAAAATTGCAACACCAAGACAGCAGCATTTAACAAAAGTCAAACTGCCATGAAGTGCACTGCATGCTTCATATGCAACCGCACGAAGTAAGGAGTAGCGCTGTCTACAGTGGGGAAGGGGGGGGGGGGGGGGACAAAAATACGGAAATGCCAAAGCCACAACACATTAGCAATCCTAGCACGGTGTATGAACAGCGTTGCGATTAAAAATGGCTCCCAGTAGTCTCGGATTGGATAAATACAGGTTTACATTTACGTCTACATACAGGTTAAGATCAAATAAGGCAGAAAGGATAGATAACATTCCATCAGAATTTCTAATATCATTTGGGGAAGTGGCAACAAAACGACTATTGACATTGATGTGTAGAATGTTAAGTCTGGCGACTTTCGGAAAAGTATCATCTACACGATTCCGAAGACGGCAACAGCTGACAAGTGCGAGAATTATCGCACAATCAGCTTCACAGCTCACGCATCCAAGTTCCTTTCAAAAATAATGTACAGAAGAATGGAAAAGAAAACTGAGGATTGGCTAGATGACGATCAGTTCGGCATTTGAAAAAAGGTAAAGGCGGGAGAGAGGCAATTCTGACGTTGCGGTTGATAACTGAAGCAAAAGTAAAGAAAAATCAAGACCCGTTCATAGTTTTTGTCGACCTGGAAAAAGCGTTCTACAATGTAAAATGATGCAAGATGTTAGAAATTCTGAAAAAAAGTAGATGTAAGCTATAGGGAGAGACGGGTCATATGCAACATTTACAACAGCCAAGAGGGAATAATAAGAGTGGATGACCAAGAACGAAGTGCTCGTATTAAAAAGGGTGTAAGACAGGGATGTAGCATTTCGCCCCTCCTGTTCAATCTGTATATCGAGGGAGCAATGGTGGAAATAAAAGAAAGTTTCAGGAGTGGAATTAAAATTCAAGGTGAAAGGGTATTAATGCTACGATTCGCTGATGGCATTGCTAACCTGAGTGAAAGTGAAGAAGAATTACATGATCTGCTGAACGGAATAAACAGTCTAATGACCACAGGGTATGGATTGAGAGTAAATCGAAGAAAGACGAAGGTGATGAGAAATAGTAAAAATAAGAACAGCGAGGAACTTGATATCAGGATGGATGATCACGAAGTAGATGAAGTTAAGGAATTCTGCTATCTAGGCAGTAAGATAACCAATCACGGACGGAGCAAGGACGACATCAAAAGCAGACTAGCAATGGAAAAAAGGTCATTCCTGGCCAAGAGAAGTCTACTAATATCAAATATCGGCCTTAATTTGAGGAAGGAATTTCTGATAATGTTCGTCTATTAATGAAATAAAAAAAGGAGAAAATATATATATATATATATATATATATATATATATATATATTCGCTCTTTCAAACGTTGGGCGCCAATTTAATGAAATAAAAAAAGGATTATATATATATATATATATATATATATATATATATATATATATAATGTAAAAAATGAATCGAAAATTGGATTTGGAAATGTGGGGAGAAATGTTGCTTTAAATTGTTTTTGTTATTCGCTCTTTCAGTACGAACTTTGTTGTAGAACCCCTTATTTACGTGTGGTAATAAAAATTCATTTAGACAGAATTAAGCACATTTAAAATTACGTGAACCCTAGCAACCCTTTCATGCTGATAAATTCATACTAACTGATTAAGAACATTTAGTTGAAAATTATATAAATTAAATTTTTTACGTATTTCGGCCTTGGCACACATTTTCTAAATGCAGTGGTTTTTTAAATAGTTACTGAATTCTTTCCCGGCGTTAGCTATGGAACACAAGACTGTCTCTGTTAACATAAAATGGTTAAATATTGCCAAGCCGATCTGAACGTTTAATTATCATTGACAAAACACACTTCACTATACGCTTAAGTTATTTGCTTTAGAAATTGAAAGAACCAACAGATTAACAACTTCAACGTTAACTATCCGCCTATGAATGCACAAATGTAAAACCAGTAATAAATTCCGTCAGCCTCAGGATCGCTGTAAAAGAAAAATATTTCGTAATTCACTGCTAATTTTATCTGCTCCCGATTTACGGGTTTGGTTATTTTTTTTTATATTTATTTAGCGGAACAATTTTTAAATGTGCCGCCGCTGCAAATCGTTCGGTTGCGGCACAGCCCAGCAACACCAACGATAATCGCTAAAAATGCTGAAAATTCTTTAAAGAAATATTATAGATGACATGGGCAAGCTAATTTACATTAGTAATACACAATTTTGATAAATTATAATATATCTAGACCACAACAATAATTAAACTTACATTACTTTGTAATTTCTCCTCTAATGGCGGCTAAAGATAGATATAGACAAAAGAAGTCTACTCATTCATACAATGCTACGTCACAGGTTCCTCTCTCTCTCAGCTCCCGAGGAAGACGACAAAGAATGCACATTATGTATTCCTATTTATACTATTGCTGATTGTTAATGTCTATTTGTATTCGTACAACATTATTTTCCTCTGTGTCTGTATTTTACATTTTTTATCGCAGATATTAACATATTTCATAATTACATTATGAGTATAGAAATATTAAAATCATAAATACATCGAAAATATTATTACAGAAAATATTACAATAATAACGAATGTCCTTTATACAAAATTAAATAATATTTTTTTGTTAAACAATTACAGTACATACGAATTGCTTCATAGTGGCGTACATAGTACAATTAAATGTCATTTCATTTAATTAATAGTGTGTGTGCTGCCAGGGAACGTTACAGTCTGGAGTACAGAATTGTACGGTAGAGAAACATGGACTGTGGAAAAACCAGAAAAGAAGAGAATCGAAGTGTTTGAGATGTGGTGCTACAGACGAATGCTGAAAATTAGGTGGACTGATAAGGTAAGGAATGAGGAGGTTCTGCACAGAATCGGAGAGGAAAGCAATACGTGCAAAACGCTTATAAGGAGAAGGGACAGGATGATAGGACCTGTTAAGAGCAGAGGGCAAAAACTGTAGAGGAAGAAAGAGATTGGAATACATCCAGCAAATAATTGAGGACGTAGGTTGCAACTGCTACTCTGAGATGAAGAGGTTGGCACAGGAGAGAAATTCGTGGCGGGCCGCATCAAACCAGTCAGAAGGCTGATGAAAAAAAAAAAAAAGTTTAGATTTTCGTCTACATACACATTCCACTGTAGCGTGAACGATAGTTACCTTTGAGACTGGATGTAGTGTGAGCGAAATGTATGTTGGCGGCGGCCGGAGTGGCCGAGCGGTTCTAGGCGCTACAGTGTGGAACCACGCGTTCGCTACGGTCGCAGGTTCGAATCCTGCCTAGGGCATGGATGTGTGTCATGTCCTTAGGTCAGTTAGGTTTAAGTAGTTCTAGGGGACTGATGACCTCAGAAGTTAAGTCTCATAGTGCTCAGAGCAATTTGAACCATTTTGTATGTTGGCGGCATTAACATCGTTCTGCATTCAGCTTCAAACGTTGGTTGTGTAAATTTTCTAAATTTTCCTAGAAAAGAAAGTCGTCTTCTCTTCAGTGATTCCCACTTGAGTTCCCGAAGCATTTCCATAAGACCTGCGTGTATTCTCCCAATAAACCGAAATCGACCATTTGCCTTTCCTACAATGATCCTAACATGCACATTTCATCTCATATCGGTTTGCAACGTTACGCCCAGATATTTAAACGACGTGACTATGTCAAACAGGAGACTACTAATGCTGTATCCGAACGTTATGGTTTGTTCTTCCAGCATCCGCATTAACTTACATTTTTCTACATTTAGAGCTATTTGCAATTCATCACACCAACTAGAAATTTTGTATAAGTGATCTGATATCATCCTATACTCATCTTTGACATCTTCCCATGTATCACTACATCAAAAGCAAACAACTGCAAATTGTTGTTCACCCTGACTAGCAGCCCATTTATGTATTCAGAAAATGACAGCGGTCTTGTCACAGTTCCCTGGGGCGCTCCTGACCATATCCGTGTCTCTGATAAACAGTAGCCGTCGAGGACAACATACTGAGCCCTAAAGAAGTCTTCGAGTCAATCACATGTCTGGGTACCTATTCCGTATACATTCCCCCTACAAAATAGTGGCAAGTCCAGGTAACGATGATGGGGCTAGTAGCCATCACGCACCCTTCTCTCCAAAGACCATAAAGGCTCAATGACATTGAGATCTGGTGACTGTTGTGACCAGAAGAGATACGAAAATTCAGACGTTTTTTATTCCAGTCTCTGATCAAAATATCAATTCTTTAGACTATGACCGGTTTCAGTCCGTAATGACCATCCTCAGAACTAAAATATGTAAATATATACATCTAGTGAGCAGTGTGTCTTTCAACATAAAACAGCAATATGTATCACAATATACTGTCATACAGCCAGGGAAATGTACACATACAAAACCAGTCCTGGATGATGCGATCTGTGTGAACAGGGGCCCTGATGTCTTTGAACACAGCAGCACGACTGGGGAACAAACATTGTTCCGCGGTACGGTCGTGATCAACCAAAGTGATCACATAATCTGGCAATAATGCGGCCTTGCAGAGTAACCATGGGCTCATGGAATATCATAATATGGCTGCCCAGGTTATTACAAAACTCACACCATGTTACACTACCGACCGAGGTGGAGCAGTGGTTAGCACACTGGACTCGCATTCGGGAGGACGACGGTTCAAACTCGCGCCAGACCATCCTGATTTAGGTATTCCGTGATTTCCCTAAATCGTTTCAGGCAAATGCCGGGTTGGTTCCTTTGAAAGGGCACGGCCGACTTCTTTACCGATCCTTCCCTAGTCCAATGGGACCGATGACCTCGCTGTTTGGTCCAACCATATTCCACTCTCGGGACGTAAGCTCGGTCAGAAATTGGGGACAGTGCGAAACAAAACTCATCTAACCAAATGAAATTTGGACCATAAAATTACAATGAAATCAATACCTCTAGCTGCGTACAGGCGCTGATATACGTCAACGGGGACAGTTGAAATTGTGTGCTCCGACCGGGATTCGAACCCGGGATCTCCTGCTTACATGGCAGACGCTCTATCCTTCTGAGCCACCGAGGAACCGAGGATAGTGCGACTGCCGGGACTTACCTCTGACACGCCTCCCGTGAGACCCACATTCCCAACTTATTTTCGCGCACTATATTCATAGTGCCCCTGCCCATTATGCTCATTACTCGCGGCTTTGTGCCGATTCCCGTAAGAGTTCGGGCACCGTTTGCGCATCCGCACAGAAGGGCCAGTTACCCTCCTGGAAATTGAAATAAGAACACCGTGAATTCATTGTCCCAGGAAGGGGAAACTTTATTGACACATTCCTGGGGTCAGATACATCACATGATCACACTGACAGAACCACAGGCACATAGACACAGGCAACAGAGCATGCACAATGTCGGCACTAGTACAGTGTATATCCACCTTTCGCAGCAATGCAGGCTGCTATTCTCCCATGGAGACGATCGTAGAGATGCTGGATGTAGTCCTGTGGAACGGCTTGCCATGCCATTTCCACCTGGCGCCTCAGTTGGACCAGCGTTCGTGCTGGACGTGCAGACCGCGTGAGACGACGCTTCATCCAGTCCCAAACATGCTCAATGGGGGACAGATCCGGAGATCTTGCTGGCCAGGGTAGTTGACTTACACCTTCTAGAGCACGTTGGGTGGCACGGGATACATGCGGACGTGCATTGTCCTGTTGGAACAGCAAGTTCCCTTGCCGGTCTAGGAATGGTAGAACGATGGGTTCGATGACGGTTTGGATGTACCGTGCACTATTCAGTGTCCCCTCGACGATCACCAGTGGTGTAAGGCCAGTGTAGGAGATCGCTCCCCACACCATGATGCCGGGTGTTGGCTCTGTGTGCCTCGGTCGTATGCAGTCCTGATTGTGGCGCTCACCTGCACGGCGCCAAACACGCATACGACCATCATTGGCACCAAGGCAGAAGCGACTCTCATCGCTGAAGACGACACGTCTCCATTCGTCCCTCCATTCACGCCTGTCGCGACACCACTGGAGGCGGGCTGCACGATGTTGGGGCGTGAGCGGAAGACGGCCTAACGGTGTGCGGGACCGTAGCCCAGCTTCATGGAGACGGTTGCGAATGGTCCTCGCCGATACCCCAGGAGCAAGTGTCCCTAATTTGCTGGGAAGTGGCGGTGCGGTCCCCTACGGCACTGCGTAGGATCCTACGGTCTTGGCGTGCATCCGTGCGTCGCTGCGGTCCGGTCCCAGGTCGACGGGCAGGTGCACCTTCCGCCGACCACTGGCGACAACATCGATGTACTGTGGAGACCTCACGCCCCACGTGTTGAGCAATTCGGCGGTGCGTCCACCCGGCCTCCCGCATGCCCACTATACGCCCTCGCTCAAAGTCCGTCAACTGCACATACGGTTCACGTCCACGCTGTCGCGGCATGCTACCAGTGTTAAAGACTGCGATGGAGCTCCGTATGCCACGGCAAACTGGCTGACACTGACGGCGGCGGTGCACAAATGCTGCGCAGCTAGCGCCATTCGACGGCGAACACCGCGGTTCCTGGTGTGTCCGCTGTGCCGTGCGTGTGATCATTGCTTGTACAGCCCTCTCGCAGTGTCCGGAGCAAGTATGGTGGGTCTGACACACCGGTGCAATGTGTTCTTTTTTCCATTTCCAGGAATATATATATATATATATATATATATATATATATATATATATATATATATATAAAGATGGATCTGTTCTTTCGGACACGTTCGAAAGAACAGCGACCATCGGTGACTATGCAGCTCTATAGAATGAAATTACATATATATATATATATGGACCATAGTTCAGGATTTCTGTCTTCGGCAATTGCATGACTTGTGAGTGGTTTTGCAATTCCATCACGCCCAGCAATCCCTGCTGATAGAGCTCCCATGTGTTCTTTAGGTGCTGACGGGGTTAGTGAGTGAAAAATTCAGTTGCAGCTCTTGTCCTCTTATTTTTCGTCACAATCCTCTTCATCAAGATCACTTAACACACAACTTCATCCGCGTTGTGACTTATCGAATGATGTTATTTCGCTTTCCCTGTGTGCCTTATAAATCTTTCATACGGTACCTCTTGAAATACAAAACACTCCGGCTCCATTGGTTACAACAGCACCCACCATACGAGCAGCAACAATTTTATCCTGTTCAGTTTACTTAATCTCCGACGTAATGGATTCACAGCTACACAGAACACTGTTCTGACCACGACTGACCCATTACATTATATTGAGGACATTGCGCAGGTACTGTTCTTGGTCAAAGACAACACGTAGGTTTGGCTAGCATCTACATTTATATTCAGGCTTGCATTTCTCGCGACGTTTCCATATTTTGTCGAACCCCTATATTTCTGTGTGTCACAAACTTTAAAACAACACAATAAATAGCAAGCTATCGTACCACTGATCTTCTTTAATCAGTTAGAGAAGGGGTTAGTATACTATTAAACTGTAGTCGCGAGAAAAATTCACAATCTCAAATTTCCGATTTTCACTGCAAAATTGTGATACATTGCACGTAGCCTCTTTCAGTCGTATGGCGTCTATATCACGTGTATCACATTACATCTTGTCTTCGCACACACGTGTCCTGTGCACAACATTCTGAAAAAAAAAAAGGTTTACGTATCAAAGGGTTCCACCTAAATCAAGCATAAGGACTTTAGCTGTATTGGGTATAGTTGTAGTAAATAACATGAAGTACCGTAATGCAGTGTCAAAGGTCAATCAAAAAGTAACAACGTCGGCTGAAAGTATGGCACTGGTCAAAAATCATTGGGTGGCAGAATTTCGTTTAAAAAAATGTCCATGAGTTTGCTTGTATATGCGAGAAATACGAGAATTTATGATCTGAACGAAAACTGTAAGCATATCAACCTGTTAAGACATCTGTGTTTCAAAGGCACAGGCCGGCCGGTGTGACCGTGCGGTTCTAGGCGCTTCTGTCTGGAACCGCGTGACCGCTACAGTCGCAGGTTCGAATCCTGCCTCGGGCATGGATGTGTGTGAAGTCCTAGGTTAGTTAGGTTTAAGTAGTTCTAAGTTCTAGGGGACTGATGACCACAGATGTTAAGTCCCATAGCGTTCAGAGCCATTTGAACCATTTTTTCAAAGGCACTCTGGAGATGATTACTGTGAACTTCTACAGTGATCTGAAATGTCGTTCTTGTTCTTCGCGCTTTTGATGTAGGTCTCCAACAGTGTTTCTCATCTTAGTTTGATTGTCACAAAAGAATTACTATGATGGCCCAAACGCTGCATTCATTGTCAACATTAATTTCTCTTTTGAAGTTAAAATTCACACGCTTCATTAGTAGTTTCACATCATACACTGATAAAAATAAGTGCTTGTATGTAAGTATTTTGCAGCTCTCTCGAATCTGATAGCAGTATCCTTTACAAATTTTTAGAATAACACAGATGGTGCAATGTCATTATTGCATCTAGTCTTAACAAACTCTGGTTTGTTTTTATCAACAATTCAATGCTTGGAATACTCAAAATAGTATTTATGTGTATACTTGCCAACTCTACTGTTAACCTTGTAATATCCGTCGGTTTTTGTAGACATAGTGGCATTATTTACAGTTATTTTCATGGAAAATTTATTAATAAGTCGCGTTTGGAATTGCCACCCAAAAATAATAAATTACGTCGTGCTCTCGATCGTGTTGCCAGGATTATTCTAAATTAGAAAAACCCACATGTTTTCATGATTTAAAAATTTCGTGACAGTACTATAACGAAATAATTGCAATATTCGCAACGTTCTTTTTTAAAATATACTACGGCATTAAACCTCCGGTAGAAAATGATCACTTTCAATTCACCGCCTTTGGCTAAGGGACAATTTCTAGAACCGGACTCGTACCTGACAATCACTGGTTGCAAATCCTTTCCTAAAATCCATAAAGTTCTAGATTTATTTTCCCACTGAAATAAATCTTTAATTTCATGATCTACGTTTTACTTCTATTTTACATACTTAGGGTTCTCAGACGAATTGAATCTCTCGTGTAAGAACATTATTTCAGCACACGCTGTATTAACTAACAATAACTCTAGCCATTCTTTAATTAACAAGCACAGCCTATGCAGAGAAAACGTTCTCACACAGAAAGAATTTTTCTTACTTATCATGGTGGGACCTGTCAGGAATTATAGGGAGAGGTCAGATGAAAAAACAAGTAGTATAATCAAACATCTTGCTTTACTTCTGTTTTCACATAGTTGGAAATACTCCAACACACATAAATAAAATATTTAGAAACAACAATTCAAAATCTTCTTTTTCAAAAATAATGTATAAAAACAACGATAATACTTCACAATGCGAGCTTGCAAAATGGTAGCCGACTAAGTAGGCACAGCAAATGAAAAATCAGTCTTCAGAGAAAAATATGAGCAACATGGATGAACTGAAGATGAGTACGCGCACCCTAGGATGATCAGTGCAATTATTTGGTGCGCTCAGGTCCTCTGGACTAATATAATGAGAGAGACTGGAAATACAGACACTTCCAGAGATTTCTCAAATGTATTTCAAAATGCAGGAAAAATGAGGCTACGCTCAGATGTTCATGACAGTGCGTGGCGGAATGATACGTAATAAATACGATGAAGATGATATGACTCGGACAGTGGCTACGGTTGATTGTTTCACGCCGTAGAGTTGCTAAACTGGTGGGCGTAGATACAGAGGCGATGGTTCAGTCTTGAATCTCCAGAGACGAGGCGTCGTGCTCCAGGCACTTCGCTCTCCAGCTCGAAAGACGTCGGCGGACCAGCGCTGATCACGAATAGGAGCGGAAGAGGCGCTTCTTGCTGAGGGTGAAGTCCCGACTGAGGACAAGCGCGCCGCCGCTGGTGAGGTTCCTGCAAACAAAATTACGTTTAGCTTTCTCCCGAACTGACTCACTGGAGGCGTTTTCACCGCAAGTGGCCACGAGCGTGCTGGAAAGCACGTGCGCACTCGGCAGCCCGCTCTCGGTTCCGTGAAAGTGTGCGAGACGCGGGGGAGCTGAGGGATCTTGCTGGAGGAAACGGATGCGCACAAATAATGGGGCGAACTAGTTACATATTTATTCAAATCCACGACTAATTTTCTGGAGCGTTATGTACTATACGCGCACTTTGATATGAGGCTGATGCTAGTTGCCGAATTGGACCGGTACTGACAGATTTTTGGTCGCTGTTGTCTTTAGCTGGCAGAGACGCCGTGTTTAGTGCGTCTACGTCTACGAAAATACGAGTGACGTCCAAAGTTGAGATCCTTTACGTGTTGAAATCTGACTGAATTGAAACAGAATCACGGCTTTTCGTTAAAATATCAGACTCATTAAGCTCGGCGTTGTCTGCTGCCTGGAGCAGACACTGACCAGAAAAGCAGTCAACAACAGTAAGTGTTATTCGATTTCTGCAGATTCATCTACTCTCACCAGTCAATACGTCTGTAACCTTCTGGTGAGTGTCTATACAGGTTGGTGTGAAACAGTCTGAAAAGCTTGTAGGGAAGATGTGCTGAGAAACAATTTTTGAGAAAAAAATCCATACGTTGTGCTGTCTCCGATTCAGTTACCACTGACGTTAGCCAGTTAGGCCGTTGCGCACGCAAATTCAAGCAACCGCACGCGCTAAAATGCGACAGTGCGAAGACTATGGGTCCGTGAGTCACCACTTGTTTAAACGCTCATTACCAGTTTAAATATGTCTTTTTCGAAAGTGATACATTCAAGCTAAGTACGCACAACCTATGTTTGTTTTGTTTGAACAAACCAAACGAAGAACACGTTTAGCGACATTGTCTCTGGCTGGCTGCTTGAATTTGCTCACGTGACGACCTGATTGGCTAACTTCAATGCTAATTAATTCAGTAACGGTAGAACGTATGGAATTTGTTTTTAACAATTATTTCTCGCACAACCTACTCTGTAATATCCTCACAAGCTTTTCATAATGTTTATTACCATCCTGTAGAATATATACCGTTCATACAAGGATCTATGCACAGCTACATGTAAGCATTAATTAATAGTTCATTGACTATTTCTGTTCAAAAATGTCTCTTACTATCAAGAAATTGAACTCAAACATATTTTTATACTTCGAGACGCTTCAGCTTTCCTGTACTTCTAAGTCAAAACTGTTCATTAGAGCCAACTAAACACAGTTTTCTCTTCTGCAATCCTATATATATGAATGTGACTGCTAATTTTAATTTCAAACCAATCGTTACGCTATTTGCTTAAAGGGTAGTCAAAGAGTATGACACTACTCAATAATCCCAAAAGTTCAAACAGAAATGAACAATATTTATGCAAGTGAATCCAAAATCTTAGCACTATCGCATTGTCTATCGTAGTGTAACCCTTTGCTTAAATGAAGATTTTTCACCAACATATATCACGTCGTGGATAAACCTGTAAACTCTAATACACAGATTAAGAGAATTCACTCGTTTCACAAAGCGTGCAATTATACGCATGGCAAAAGTAAGCAGTTTTCACAGAAAAACGTGGCAGACTATCTGCGTTTACAAAGGGAAGAAAGACGAAAGAAGGATAGAATTTAGGCGGTAACTATAGCTTACATTGGGTACAACCGATATGAAACTGCCTGGATAACAATCATCCGATCATTTACTTAAACAGATAAGTTTTATATGTTGGTGCTTGATATTCAACGCAGTAGTCACTCTGTGATGTTACAAAAGCTCCCATAACTAGTAATGCTGTACTGAAGCGACTTTGTCCAATGGAATACACTACGCTCGAAGAATGTTACATTCACCGACTCCAACTAGCGAAAAGTCCTATGTTGTTCACAGAATGTCTACTGGAAATAAGTTGAGGTGAGATAAGGTGTACTTACTTGAGGAACTGCGGCAGGGCGGTTTTCCAAGAGGTCTCCTGCTGGAGTGTGAGGAACAATTCGAACGTAGAGACAGTGTCCGGCGCACATTTCACGGTCGTGAGGCGTAGTCGTTCTCCAGACTGCTTTCCTGAATCCAAGTCCACATGCAGCGTGCACCCTCTGTAAAACACGAAAAATAACCATTGACAAAAAATACTATAAGAAAAAATGTTTGCTAGACTGTACCAGTCACACTACTTCTGTACTTAGTATGTGAACGGCGCTTATTTTGGTTGGGTAAGAAAAAATGAAATTATGTTTGCTTCATTTAATTCTTTCCTTTAACCGTTCTTCTGTCGTCGGGCTTCGTAGTCTAGTGGTAAGAGCGAGCATGGAGGCTGTAACATCACAGCATCGGATCCCTGTCAGAAACCAGAATTTTTCGGTCTGCTTTTACGCTAGCCTTCACCTCCCACTGATGTGAAGATATGGCAGGAACAACACGTGGTTCGGATTCCACGTTAAACTGCAGGGCCCCTTTCCCCAAATGGATCACTGAGGTAGATTAGGGACACACAAGTCACCGAAGTGGCGTCCATTTGGAAGAAGTTGCAAACAGGGGCCTGAACATCACATACCAATCATGCTATACTTATTTACTTTAACTTCTTCCATATGGCTATGCTTATGTGCTAAGAAAAGTACCCGCTCGCTAGTTGCACAAGTGGGGCTAACTGCGTTAAGATTAAGGTGCAACAGATGCACAGTGAAGATTCTTTTACTTAGTGCTCTTGGAATACTTGTCTAGGGATGAAATTCATACATTCAGCTGAGAACTTGCTAAAGTTACTTTGTAGCGAAACGTAGCGGTAGATCAGTACGGCAATGTATGAAAATTCAGTGCGCTGAAAATTGCTTACGCCCTGCGAAGAGTATCAGGGACCAAACCTGAGTGGATGACTTAACTGCAGCCGTAGTGTTAACAGAGATGGTCAGGATCCACTCGAACAAGTAGTAGATCAACCAAAGAAGTTCCTTTCTGGATTCCAAGAGAAAAGAATGAGATGGTGACCACGTGAAAGGTGGGTAGATATTAGAAACTTGCAGGTGCAACATAGAGCTAGACTACAATGCACGGAAAAATCTAGCGGAAAAGATTTTTTTATTCTCAACTTATTGATTGCATTGGAGATACTTACAACAATTTACTGGTTTCGGTTCTTATGAGTCATCATGAGAAATAGTATCTTGTTACAAAAGTAACACGTCAAACTACTGCCTGACGCCGATCTTTGTCACTTGTAATCAACTGCCAGTCAAGTGACCAAGATTGGTTCAAATGGCTCTGAGCACTATGGGGCTTAACTTCTAAGGTCATCAGTCCCCTAGAACTTAGAACTACTTAAACCTAACTAACCTAAGGACATCACACACATCCATGCCCGAGGCAGGACTCGAACCTGCGACCATAGCGGTCGCGCGGTTCCAGACTGTAGCGCCTAGAACCGCTCGGCCACTCCGGCCGGCGACCAAGATTGGTGTTAGGTGGCTGTTCGACGACTTATTTTTGCAAGAAGATTCCAGACCTTATGATGACTCGTAGGAACCATAATCGGTAAACTGTTGCAAGTCCATACAATGCGATGAAGACAAAGGCATATTTTACTGGAAGTCTAGAGGCCATTTCCCAGTAAACATCTGATTGATGACGACGATGATACAGAAGAAGCATGAGGAGAAGATCTACCCTTTCTTCATGTCGATAATACTAAACACAAGCAAACTACTCGATTTACAACGCCCTATATTCCTTTAAAAGAAAATGTAGACATTCTATATTGAACATTTCATCAGAATCAACGCTATTGGTAAATTTTATTGAATTTCTGGTACTTGCAACTAATAAAAGCCAATAACAAGTTATTTGTGCAACCTGCAGAAATAGTAAATTCAAACGTTCGTTGGTTCCTAATGCAATCGGTGAGGAAATGCTCATATCAGTCTATTCGTGTGGTCAACCAACTATATCTTATTTAAAATTTCTCTCTCAAGAAGCGGATATTTCACATATGACTAGTAATCGGTCAGTCTAGAATGACCAGTTCTGTTGCGACGAACTTCTGGATTTTAAGGTATATGTAAACACCACCACTGCAGCTGTTAACAGCAGCTGAGGAGGTGTTTCACATTCACCTTAAAATGTTAACAGCCGTGGCAGCAGAATGTCGAGCATCCACAAAATCATTACCGGTTGAAGTGGTTGCCTTACCTGAGTCCGTAGGGCTCGGTGCTGGCCATCTGGAGGATACGTTCTGCGGCCGAGGTCAGCAGTCCTGGGGGCAGTACGACGTCGCCCCCGTGCGCCTGCCGCAGTTCCGCCTCCACGCGCCGTGACAGAGCGTCTCGCGCCTCCACACAAACGTCGTCCAAATCTTCTGGCCTCTCGCTCTCGCCATCTAATGAAGAAAAGAAGACGCTCATCTCTCTTCCCGCCCCGCTCATCTATTCAGTATTCCGAGGGAAAAAAGAATAGTATTGTTTTAACAAACGTCTATGAGAACTACATGTGCGTTTTCTTCTTCTCAAACGTGTGCGTTTAAACGGGGACAAGTTAATGGGGAAAAGGAGGCAAATCATGCGCTTGGTTCCATGCTGCGGTGTTCATGCACTTTGTACGAAATTAATATCGTAAGCATACTGTTAGATGGCTCTTCCATGTAAGGCTCTGTATCAACACCGCACTGCTTTGTAGCTTGGCACAACTGGAGGTTTATAATTGACATCGTGTAACACCGTAAGCTGCTGTTAAAATATTCTCCTGGCGACCGGTTTCAGTTGAAGTCTGTTGTTCCCGGGTTCGATTCCCGGCGGGGTCAGGGATTTTCTCTGCCTCGTGATGGCTGGGTGTTGTGTGATGTCCTTAGGTTAGTTAGGTTTAAGTAGTTCTAAGTTCTAGGGGACTGATGACCATAGATGTTAAGTCCCATAGTGCTCAGAGCCATTTGAACCATTTTTTAAGTCTGTTTTGTGCACAGTTTGAGGCAAAAAAGGGACACTGTGTCAAAACGTCGACTGGGGGCATCGACCTTTTGAAATTGTGCTCATTGTTTGAAGTCATAGTATTCTAACACAACTCTTGCTGTTAAAGCAGACTATATGGGAAAATAATACTTTTTAAGCATAATATGTTACAAGGTGTTATTTCTAAAGTTTATCAAAGCCATGGAACAGAAATAACAGCAAACTGCCGAAGGTGTTAATGTCCTTCCTCCACCTGCAAACCAGTGCACTAATGTTGCCGGAAGGACGAAAAGTTCATCGTGCTATCTCAAAGACAGTGCTACTTGTCATTCACACACCCAAAAAACTGCCTCAGTGGCTACAAATCCTAGAGCCAACTTGGAATCAATTTCCGTTTTCGGTGTGTACTCATGTAACGAGTTAACAATAGGCACCAATCTATCGTCGACCAAAGAATTGAATTGATTGTAAAGAAATTTTCAATCTAAGTATGATAATCAGCCAGACTACATCATGCTAAATTTTCGGACTTGATATATGGTTCACATAAGCAAAATGTAATAGAAGTGACCAGACATTTTATTTAAATAACATTTCACAGTAGTTCATGTCACAGGGGCGGGTGGCGCACCCAGCAGAATGATGAGGTGCGAAACAATACTATGGATAGCATGCATTTCCATTGCTACACTTTTGAGGTAATTTTCATCCTCCACGGTGAAAATACTCCATCCATACAGCAGTTTTACAGCAGATTAAGGGAAAAGGAGCGAATATCACACTTTGTAGCAATTACAGGGGTGTTACTACAAAACACGTGAGCAGCACGTACCGGCGAAAGCAAAGCAGCAACTAATGATAAACTAGCATTTGAAAATTTAGGCAGAACCACAAATTCCCATCGTTGAGGCGCAAGCGTCTTACCATAGAAACACGAGAAATCGACGGATAGCGGACACGGCAGCACTTCCATCGCCTTCTCGAAAGACGCCGGCGAATCACAGTTAAGCGCAGACACCACTCTTTTCACCATCTTGCGTTTGCGATCAGCGCACGACTAGTACCGTGTGCTCACCTGCGGCAGAATATCAAGACCCGACCTGTCCCCACCACCGGCGCACGCTCGGCTGTTTCCGCCGGTCATCGGCAGCAAGCTCGAGCCAAGGCGACGTGGAGTCTTCCCGAGTCAGCGCTACCGGCCGCTAACGTTTCGGATGATGCAACAGTGCGTGCAACTTGAATCTTGTGAAGACAAGCAGCTGCAGGCACGTCTCTCTCAGCAAGAACTTCCCAATTCGTGCAGCAGTTTCATTGCACCATGTATGCAATTGATACTTGTAAATGTAGGATCCGATACCGGCTTATTGGCAGATGAATAGTGATAATGTACAAGAATTTCAGGAGTGAAAATGCCCATCACTCACTGCCCGTGATACACACAAGCCATGACAAATCTTCATCTACATCGACATGAATACACTGCAATTCACACTTAAGTGCTTGACAAAGCACTATACTGTGTTTTGTCGTATGTGAATGCGCAGTGAAATAAGACTCTGTAAATGAGAAAAATTTAGCCCATAGCAAAAGCAAAGTATTAACTTCTCCACACAGTGAGAGTGGTTTTTATATAAAAAATGCACTCATTTTTCAACGTTTTCCTCTTCATGGACAACGTAATTATCCCAATGGTTTTCCAGTCAATACATTATATCGTTAAAGTGCTGGAAAATACTGGTGTTGAGAAATATTGATGTTGAGATCTAGTTTTATGATTTATGAAATAACGACTTTGCAAGAATGTATAAACTAAACAATGTTATAAACCGGAGATGGACCGAACGAAGTTGTGCTGACCGTCCTGCTCTAGGTTTTCCCGCAGATTTCCTACACTACTTCAGGCGAATGCCAGGATGGTTGCTAATAAAAACCCACGACCGACTTCCTGTCTCGTTCTTGTCAAACAAAACCTGCATGTGTGAAAATACTTGTATTTATGAATTGTGTTTTTTTATGTAATACCACGAGATGTTCAAATGCCTTGTAAAATTGATCCACGGATGAATGAAACTGTTAGCACAACAAGAAGGATTAGTACTAGTAGTAATACTACTGTCATGACCTCCTTATTGGTCTGAACACGTTTCCCTGTCTCACATTCAAATCGATGCCGCTCTAGGTGTCAGTCACAAGGCAAATCTGCTGAATAGGGAGTATGTCCCACCGCTTTGTAAATTAAATCTCGTTTATTTTCGTTGTCAATCCTTTTTTGTCCTGATGAAATATGACCTTTTTTCCTTTCTCATCCCAGTCGTCCTCTCTCGTATTTTTTATCCATTTATTGCAGCAAACTTCCCTATTATTCTGCCACATGTAAGAAAACAAATAAGGCCTCGTTTGAATCCGATAAAACGCTGCCGCATCATTTTTGACAGTGAAATCGACTACCTTTTACTTTGTTTAGAAACATCACTTTCCACCCACTGCTTCGATTACTTTTTCATTTCTGGCGTAAAGAGATGAACTCACGTCACTTCCAAAGTGACGAATCGCCGATGAAAATCGGTCCGTTGCAGACATTGCCGAAAAATTCTTTTGTTTAGAGGAAATGATGCTCACATCAAACACAAAGATTTCTCACAGCTAAATCTCTATAAAAAAAATGTTACTTACTTTTTCTTCTGATAAGCGTTTGGCATCATCTGTTTCATACACTTTTAATATTCGACCATCCACTACAATATTGTGCTCTTCCTTGGTATTTTAATTTGTGCTTTGAGTTTTGGGGCATTCTTCACGTGTGATTTTTCAGGAGAAGCCCGGCACATTCAAATTCTACTTCTGTTGGATATGAAGCAGCATATTCCACGCTACAGTTTACGTTGACAATAAACCATCCACAATATACAATTTCATGTCTGTAGAAAATTCGAGTAGCACCAATTGAATCAGTCACACACAACGCGACTACTTAAAAAGTTATATGAACAGACTATTCTGCCTATCGAGTTTACGCTTGGCTAATGTTACTGCGGCGTATGAAACAACGTATTAACGCATAGTTTCATTGGTAATGATATCCCTGAGCCATGCTTTGAAATTTTTACCATATCCTTATTGAAACATGACAGCACAAAATTTTGCAACAACCCCTTAAATATCTCTCTTGTACACTTGGCCAGACAGCTCGTATTTTCAAATATTAAAAACAGTCGTATGTTGCACAATGTGCTTAATTAACCGAAGAACGACGCGTTTCGCCCAGCCGGGGCATCTCAAGAACGTTGGTGACAACAGTCATAGCAGCGCGGAACAAGATCACGCGCGCTAGCTCAGACCAAAGCAACGCCGGCGACCGGTCCGCATTTACACAGAGAATACATGTGGTTTGCTGCACCAGTGACATCCCATATGCCCTCTAAGGTTCTTTTAGTTTTGGTACTGCCTGCAACATTCATTTCCGAGAGCTGATTTCTTACTTCAGAATACTCGGAATAGGATTGATCCCTTTGGGGCATTCTGTACATTATCCCTAATGTTTGGTATTGATATTCTGCGTTAAATGAAGACGACTTCATTAGCTCGATAGTGAGCCACTTCTAGTTGATTGTGTGACCTGTGATCCGGCAATAACAGCTGTCTATCGAAAGTGTTCTCTTGTAGGTGTCTTGTCACTAGTACCCACTGTTAACTTTTGGATCCACGCAATTCCACTTGCAATTTGACCCACAGTTCATACATTGTTTTTTCTACCGACATGATCCTCTACAGAGATGACCACGAAAGTGTAGAACTTAGGCGAATTCATAAATACTACAGAACGTTAGAATGTACACTGCCATTTTAACAATTAAAAGTGAAATAAAAAGCGTAAGTGAAGACCATTACTTTCGTGGTATTCGCTACAGAAAATGATCTCTCCTTATATTAAACATGGCGATGTTTTATGTTCTACATAGTGGAAACAATATACAGTAACGTCAATGCAATTTCGCAGTTACAAACTGCGACAGCAGCATAGCGGCAAAAGCTACGATTCAAGAGAGGTATCAGTCAACGTAATAGTTCGACTTACACTGTTGCGTTATAAAACAAGCTGACGAACTGTTATCACATGACTTGAGGGGTCGTATGACTGGTCTTGACGCGGCAACTTGATATTGGCTACGAAATATCACGCAACCTGGAGGCTCATTGTGAGCGAGGCGAGCACCCGGAATGATTCACCGCCATTTGGTAAAGCTGTCTAGAGAGCAGGTGCCGGAGGCCTCGCAAACAGCTGTGCGTGTGCTGTTTTTCCCACAAGTACCCCAATCTAATGTGTACCTTCATTAGCGTCAGCACACGGAAGCGACTAACCGTTAAGTTGTCAAGGGCAGCGAAAGATGTCTGGTGCACATGAACGCTGTTGTTGGAAATTCCTCGCGACAGCAAATGCAGCACATTCGTGAAAAACACTGTCCGACAAATTTCCCATTATTTGCAAGAACAGTTAACGTACGGAAAAAATAACAGAACAATTACAATGCAACTTGTTTATAATTATAGTACATACCGTAAGTATAAAATGTTGATACTGGGCTTAATAGTGAATTCTGAGGGTATTTTTGTGTTTTGCTAAATATGTTTCATGTCCTGGTACATCGCACTGCAGCCACATCTGTGCAGTGTTATTCAACTCCTCGCGTTTCCTTCCTTCAAACTGTACTGTCCGTTGCCATGTAGGTTTTCTCGTTAAATTTGTTTTCAACAAAGATGAACTATGTTTAACACATTACTTGCTGTAATACAAGTCATTACGTTCTGAACAAAATATTAACACGTAGTAGTTGAATAATTGGTTCCTGAGTAAAGAATCAGATCATTTGAAAGTGTCAAGTCACTGTTCACATTCCTGATTTTCATAAAAAAAGCTTGTATTTTGGCTTCAGAAAATTGATGGTAACTAACAAATCTCTTTCGTGAATCTGTGTGTCCCATTGTTGAGTAGAGTCAAAATCGAACATAGTGAGACACTAATCTTACCTCTTCCAAGCACAGTACAGTCAAATTTACGTCTTTTCCATTGTCAAAGCAAATTTTGGCTACAACGAACATGCGAACCACGCAGATCATCACTGCAAAGTCTCAATGATTTTTAGAATATTTCCGTTTTTCATTATTCTAAGGAATTAAAATCCTTGAAATCATCGTTTCTAGTTCCCTCAGTTGCAAGATTTTATCCCCCGACAAGACATCAAACACTGCTTCCTCTTCCCAAGTAAGGCGAAGTCCTGGTTGCTGGGGAGGATGCTGAGTCCGGAGTCCGTAGCAGAATGTCGGTTACGTCTAATTTCTAATTATCATGCTTATCGACTCAGCGGTTAGACCACACAAAAACATTAAAACATATTAGCTGTGAACATACCTCCATGCACTTGTAGTTGTTTCAGAGGTTAACCAAATACGACGAAATTTCAGCCGAATCTCCTCGTCGAGTAGTGGAGTAAATTCATCCCACATATTAATAATGAACATACCTTTTTTTTAAAGGACATCAAATTCGCCGTTGACTGACGAAATTATTTATTCCACAATTGCAATTTTGGCCTTTGGACCATTTTCAAGTGGTACTGGAAAAGATTTTGCTTCAGCACATGCCAGACTTTAAAATTCTCGACGTATACACACGTTATCGTTAAAAATAGCCTTTCGCTTTAGAAATACAGTAACATCAAACGAGTGCAAAACTCTGTGCATTTCACGATGTACAGACCTTCATTTTCGTTTGATGTTACTGTTTTTCTACAGCGAAAAGGATTATTTTTGACACTGACAGGTATACATATCGGAGGATTTTGAAGTCTGACATGTGCTGAAGGAAAAGATTTTTCAGCACCACTTGAAAATGGACAAAGGCCGAAACTGCACGTGCGAAAAAAATAAATTCTACAGTCATAGGCGAATCTGATGTCCTTCAAAAAATTCTACAAGACAGCGAACCCCGACCATGAGAAGTTAAGAAACATTCCATTACCACCGTCATGAACGGGAAAATAATAAGACGTCAGCAGCCTTTGTAACTACTCGAATGAGTGAACATGGGACACTACAGAACTTGCAGAAGATCAATGTATATCAAACATATTTTTGTTTCCTTTAGCTGTCAGTGTTATGTTTGATAGCTACGCAGACCACTCTGCTCTACATCTACATCTATGTGATTACTTTGCTATTCACAATAAAGTGCCGGCAGAGGGTTCAATGAACCACTTTCAAGCTGTCTCTCTACCGTTCCACTTTCGAACGGCTCGCGGGAAAAACGAGCCCTTAAATTTTTCTTTGCGAGCCCTGATTTCTCTTATTTTATCGTGATGATCATTTCTCCCTATGTAGGTGGTCCCAAAACAATGTCTTCGCAATCGGAGGAGAAAACTGGTGATTGAAATTTCGTTAGAAGATCCCGTCGCAACGAAAAACGCCTTTGTTTTAATGATTGCCACTCCAATTAACGTATAATATCTGTGACACTATCACCCCTACTTTGCGGTAATACAAAACGAGCTGCCCTTCTTTGTACTTTTTCGGTGTCATCCGTCAGTCCCATCTGATGCGGATCCCACATCGCAGAGCAATACTCCAGAATAGGGCGGACAAGCGTGGTGTAAGCAGTCTGTTTGGTAAACCTGTTGCAGCTTCTAAGTGTTCTGCCAATGAATCCCAGTCTTTGATTTGCTCGACCCACAACACTATCTATGTAATCGCTACAATTGAGGTTTTTTAAAATTGTAATCGTTAAGTATTTAGTTGAATTTACAGCCTTCAGGTTTGTGTGACTTATCGCGTAATCGAAATTTAGCGGATTTCTTTTAGTACTCATGTGAATAACTTCACACTTTTCTTTATTCAAGGTCAATTGCCACTTTTCGCACAATACGGCGAATCTTATCTAAATCATTTCGCAATTCGTTTTGGTCACCTGATGACTTTACAAGACGGTAAATGACAGCATCATCTGCAAACAAACTAAGACGGCTACTGAGATTGTCTCCTATTTCTTTAATATAGATCAGGAACAATAGAGGGCCTATAACACTTCAGTGGTGAACACCGATATTACTTCTGTTTTACTCGATGACTTTCCGTCTATTATTATGAACTGTGACCTTTCTGATAGGAAATCACGAATCCAGTCGCACATCTGAGGTGTTACTCCGTAGGCATGCAGTTTGGTTAGAAGACGCTTGTGAGGAACGGTGTCGAAAGCCTTCTGGAAATCTAAAAATATGGAATCAATTTGACAGACCCTGTCGATAGCACTCATTACTTCATGAGTATAAAGAGATAGTTGTGTTTCGCAAGAACGATATTTTCTGAATC
This sequence comes from Schistocerca nitens, assembly GCF_023898315.1. Lineage (NCBI taxonomy): Eukaryota > Metazoa > Arthropoda > Insecta > Orthoptera > Acrididae > Schistocerca > Schistocerca nitens. Next base: position 832,898,520 of record NC_064615.1, read on the forward strand.
CGTGCTGACTACGTGTCAATAAATCGTTTTCTTCGAGGTACTTCACGATGTTCGAATACAGTTGTGTTCCAAAACTCTACTGCAAATCGACGTTAATGATATGGGCCTATAATTCAACAGATTACTCCTAGTTCCCTTTTTGTGTATTGGAGTAACTTTAGCAATTTTCCAGTCTTTAGGTACGGATCTTTCCGTGAGCGAGCGGTTGTACATATTTGCTAAAACTGGAGCTATTGTATCAGCATACTCTGAGAGGAACCTGTCTGGTATTCGCAGTTTGTTCTTGATTGGAGTTCAGGAACACTTACTTCGTCTTCTTTGGTGAAGGAGTAATTCTGGAATAATTCAGTTGGCTCTCAGTTTCCATTGTTTGTCCCCAACATTGCTAAATCAAAAGACAAATTAAAGTTTGTTGGTAAAGCGACCTGTATCTTTTCTTTCCGAGAAAATTTTCTTGGTGCAGCTTATTTATCGTTTAGAGGAACCACTGTTGCATCAAAAATAAGCACGGTATTTGTTGTTAAAATTTAACTTTATTTCGCTATTTATTTCTTTAAAATCAGTTTTGAACAATTTGCTAATATTACACACCACAATATTCATATACAGCGTTAGTCAACTCATCTGTGTTGGCTTTTGTTTCGACTTTTACTTGAATAACGACCCAAATAGATAAACCACAGGCTTTTAATTTTAATATCTTTTCACCGGTTAATTATTATCTTCCTTTTTCGCACATCAGTTGCACCTTTAAGTCAGCAGAAGTTCGTCATTTCCGCGACGTACACTTTTGTTCCAGCGGAAGGGGTGCGGTACCTGACTGCATTCGGGTCTACACACTGTATCCGGACGGATACCGAGAGAATATTTATCACTAGTGGAAGAAAATGCATCAGAAACGGTGTCTGCCGTACAGCATTATTCGCGTGTACGCTGGAAATTCACGCAGAGCGAAATAGCTGAGCGCGCTAAACACACTGAAAAATAAATTACCAATCGCTAGTTGAGACACAATCCAACAGACTGAACTTTCCATAAAACAGATGTACGTCGTTACAGACGCGTCAATATCGCAGTTGGACGAACTAAATGCTATCTGATTACAACCAAACTTTTTCGTTTATTTCTATATGGCTTCTAGCTGCCCAATAATTACTCAGCTACGTCATTTATGTTTACAGTGAGTTATCGATATATCGCTGTGATCGTTTTTATTTACATTTTGTCACTCCAAATAAACTAAACACATAAACTCTTTTATCTTTCCTAAACAAGTGAAAATAATGGTCTGGTGCTGAGGATGTTCATAACTGAAAATTACGCCATCCACTCGTGGTAGGAATTATAGGGTTCAACATCAGAGACGACTGTCTAATATAGACTGGGAACTAACACTGAGAATGTAAATAACCAATTACTACGTAAATGATTGCGCACAACTTCTCTTTCTGCTATGCATGATCGATGAGCAACTGTCTTGGAGTCGAATGGTGTGTTTTCCTTTTCTTGGTGATTTTGACCTTGTAGAAGTGACAGTAGGGGATTCAGAATTGGATAGAAATCCATTTTGGTGGGGTGACTCACAGCTTTGTTCAGATGTGGGTAAATGTAAGTTATTGCGGATGGGTAGAAGCACCATTCTTGTCATGATCCAATATATTATCTCTGCTATGCGCTTCTCATATCTAGACCTGACGTTGCAAAACGACATGAACTAGAACGAGCACAAAAGGTCAGTTGTAGGGAAGGCAACGGCTGTCTACGGTTTATATGGAGGGTTCGGGAAAATGTAGCGGGCTTATAATGCAGATCGGGTACGGAATCGTTCTTGAGAACTACTGGAGTGTTTGTGATCCCCACCAGGTGGACTGAAGGAAGACAGCGAGGCAGTTCAGAAGCGTGGGGCTCTGCTAGACTTGTTACGTCGCAGTTCGATCAGCACGGGAGTTTTACGGAAGTGCTGCGTGAACTTGAGTGGTGAATACTATGCGACATACTGCAGGGCGAATTAGCTGCCTTCAATGTTCATCTCGCGTAAGGACTGTGAGATTGAAGTAAGGATGATTAGGGCTCGCACATCAATAATTTTCGCATCATGATTAGGGCTCGTACGTCAATAATTTTCGCACCATTTGCGAGTAGAGCAGTTAAGGTAACAAGGTTCCCTTCCCCATGTACCGCACTAAGACTTGCACAATATGTACACTCATCGTCATAAAAAGAGCTGCTCCCAGAAGAACAAGGCGGATTGCGATCATTCTAGGCAATCAGTTGGATAGTAACACAGATACGGAATGGCTACACTTCCAGTTTTGAAGATCCATTGTGTATGGTACTACGCAACCACAAAGCATACATGGTAGTATGGCATCGGACTCCCATTGTTGTAAATACAATGGTGCAGACATTGCGGCCTGGAGTCTTACGAGCTTCGGATTTAATACTGTAATACTCCATCCCATACCGCATGCACCTGAGCGTGTAAATACCACAGATTGGTGGATAGAGGTGGAGTTCTGATGACACGCTTCATGGCACCCCACACATTCCCGATCGGGGAGAGATAAGGCGATGTGGCTGGCCATGGCAGAGTATCCACAATTTCAAGGCATATTGTGGAGGTGGAACGGTATGCAGAAATAAGGCACGATAGTGGGGTACCGGTTGCAGGACCTCATCCCCACGCCATCACACAAGGCTGGCGGGTCGTGTGAAAGGTGAGAAAAAACCGCTCTTCGTGGCGCTCTCTACTACGCCTCCAGACACAGATTCGATGGTCGCCACATGCAAGGTAGAAATGGGACTTGTTTCAAAAGATGACTCGCTGGCTCTGCGGGGTTGCCGATGCAAGGCAAGACAGGCGCGAAACTGCTTGAGTGTGAGTGACAGGCGTGGTAATGGTAGGCGTGCAGCGGGCCCTGCGTCTTGCAACCACCTGCTTGCCGGCCGGGTGGGGGGGGGGGGGGGGGCGGTTCTAGGAGCTACAGTCTGGAACCGCGCGACCGCTACGGTGGCAGGTTCGAATCCTGCCTCGGGCATGGATGTGTGTGACGTCCTTGTTCTAGGGGACTGATGACCTCAGAAGTTAAGTCCCATAGTGCTCAGAGCCATTTGAACCTTTTTTTTTTTTTTGAACCACCTGCCAATGGTACCAGCACTTACAGGGTGTTGCATAGAGGGCAGGACAACCGGCTGACCGGCCTTTTCACAGCCTTCTTGAAAACGGGAATGATATGTAGTTTGTTTTTCAATCTCTAGGTACCCTCTGTTGCTCCAGCGATCTCAACTACTTGCCTCTATGTATCCACTGCCGCCAACAACGGGCAATGGTGGGGTCCGTGCGCCCGATGAGGCCTGCAGTACAACAGGACGACGCAGCTACTCGCAGCCCAACGAAGCGACCTCTCTCGAACTTGTTTAGACCTAATGTCGCTCCCCGGTGTCGTATTGGCCGGCATGGCCTTTTGGGACCCTCTTACATCAAGCAATGGGCACGATGCCATCATCAAGCAATAGGACGACGTCACCATCACACCCATCCTCCGTCAGAGCGCGGCCAACTTGCAGAAGCAATCATTGCTATAACTGATGTGCAATATACCCACCCAGTTTGCAGTGGATCGGTCGAGTCCTTCTGAGTCCACTTCTTTTTATGACGAGAGATGTAGAACGCGGAATGTTCCCATAGGGTACCGTGTTTTATGTGTGAGAGGAACAAAAAACGTAAGTCAAGATAGAGAGAGATAAGACTCTTAGCTCCTCTGTCGGTAAGTTCCATTACAATAGAGCCTACTACGTCGTGGGTTTCTCATCAGCGCAAACGACGGCCATGGCGCAACAAGCGAGACTAGCAGCTAACGACAGGAAAAGAATCTGTTACTCACACTAGTCACGGTATTTTTTGCGTTTTAGTGTTTGGGGACTAACGGATTAGACTGTGGATCCATCGTCCTCTTTCTCGTTATTTAATTGCCACATCTTGTATGTACATCTGTACGACAGCCCCTCCTGAAAACTGGAGTGACAAGTGCTCTTTTTCTATCAGTAGGTACCCTTTGATGGTCCAGCGAGCTCAAATAAAAAGCCGTTAGAAAGGGAGCGAGTAATTCCGCATAACCTCTGTTGATTCTCTTAGTAATCTCATACAGATGCCTTACCACTACAGATTTTTAGATCACTAAAAACCCTAGAACATGCGATATGACAAGTGACTAAATTCCTATTGTCCTCTTAGGAGGCGCAACGGCACAAACATTATACTAAATTACACAGCCCACATCAGCATTACACGAACTCAACCCGTCTACCACCTGACTTACTTTTCATGGCAAGGATATGAATGCAATCTTTAGAGTCCAACTGTAGGAACTAAATTACATTTGTAAGAGATTAAATGCACCTATCTGAAATGAGTACTTCGATGAAATTAATGATGACACAATGCCATGAAATGATATCAGTGCAAACACTTTGATGCAATGCAATGAATATTTAGTGACAGTTGAAAACTTGTGTTAAACCGGATCTCGAAGACGTACAGCGTGCTAATCACAAGCAGTCGCCCCCGCTGTCTTTTTACTTTTTGATTTTACATGGGTCTCCCACTTCCCTTTGTAGCCCACGCTACTCTCGCCAATATCACCCTCGATAGCGTTAGCATTTCTTTCCTGAAGATTATTTATTGAAGTATTCTTCTTCCTCTGTTGTTTCAAAGCCAAAAGAAGAAGGTCGACACTTTAAGGGAAGCCAATAAAACTGAACGTGGAACGTGAAAAAGTAAAGTGGCACTTCTAGCCCGCAATACCACAGTAAAATAAACCATTGGACATAGTGAGTAAATGGACTAAAACGGCGATGGTCCTTTCTCTTAAGCATGAATTAATTAAGAAGGTATAATGATGGGAGAGATGCATCACCTAACACCGACGAGGCCGTTATGGGCGAAGATAAAATATCCTGTACTGGAATTTAGCATATCTAGTCACTAATCTGTAACAAAAATTAGATCACGTTAAATTTATCAAAGTAGTGCATCGACGTTAAGAAGACCATGTGCTTTGCTGCAGGAACTCAAAAAACAGTGCTAATCTAAACCTTCGGCAGCTGTACAGATCACATTTTATCCATACCTGCGGCAGCAACAAAATGTCTTACCACAAGGTAGGAGATAGCGTCACCTTCACTCACCACACGTTAGGTTAAATGAACCAATCGGTAGGAGCGTTTCTTTCTCACACGCTGGTTCATTATTCTTATCGTTCGTATACGTTCAGCGTTAATTCAACCTCAATCTTAATAAAAACCACCAAAGCTGTTATTCCAGGTGCGTTTATTACCCTACGAACGGCTCCGTTGCAGATGAATATCCTCTGATGATGAACTGGAAGAAATGTGTCGGTGCGTTCACTCACTGTAGACGGTTGTGGTGCTTTGTATTGGCATTTACAGTATTCAGATGTAGAGGCACAAAATGATCAAGATTATTTAATTCTATCTGTAGCAGACAGAGAAATTTGATTTGATTACAAAACAAAAACTGTTACAAATACCGGCTTTCTATCCGCCCAGTGCCTTCGAGCGCGATGCTGCCTGCGAAACGTTTGATCTGCGTTTTACAGCGTAACAACATCCCCGGTTTTGCAAAGTATGGGGTTTGAGAAAGCATCCAATGAAAAATAGGTTGTTTCCAACATCAACATAGGACTACACAGCCAACCGGTTGCATATAACTGGTAGGTACATTGATAAATCGTAAAATCTGATGTTTTTCGCAGCTGGTCACACGTGGCAATGGCTAGAACGTTTTATTTCACTTCTTCTTGAGCATAGTTGCGCTAAATTCTGACCATCACTTTTTAGCAATGTAATTTTACGATTTATAAAAATTTCATTCTGAAGAAGACACCCCTAGTAGGTGTCGGAACATAGGTCAATGTACCTACCAGCTACGTGCAACCGGTTGGCTGTGCAATCCTGTACTAAAACTAGTATACGGTTGCTGAGTAACAGCCATGTTTAAAACGGTTGTTTCTAACAGGTTTACAGGCGTCTAGCACGATGCTATTGCTCTTTCATTACACAGATAGAACTGAAATAAATATCAACCTCGGAAAAATGTTATTGCTAGCATCATTAAACATGTAACGAAATTTGGTTTCATCACAAGTAAAATTTTTTTGTAAAAAAGGGAAAGAAAGAAAGAAAAAGAATGTACCTGAATGTAGGCCCTTTTCAAAGCAAGTATCCCGGAATTCATGTTAGACAATTTTAGGAAACCGTGTAAATCCTAAATTTGGATGGGCAGACGGATGGCGAATCGAATCATGGTCCTCCAAATTGGGACTCAGAAGTGTTAAAACACTGTGTCACTTCGTTCGGTAGTGCTTCCGTGTAGAGCATTTAAATACAAGGTGTAAAAAAACACAAGGTGTAAGCTAACAAAGGAAGCTGAGTGCATATTAGGCAGATCGCGTTACATACTGAGTGACGTCAAACTGGTGGCCGCCTTGCCGCAGGAAGCTGTCGGAAGCCTCTCGATGCACGCTGTCGACGCGCAGCTAATTCTGTCGCCAATGCCGGCCACTCGTTCTCACGGGAGGTCGCAGGACCGACTGTCCTCACCTTCCGGGTCTGCGAAAATAAACGCCGCGCACTCCTCAGATTACGCGCCCTTGGTCCTGTGCCCAAGGTGCAAGAGCACGCAGGCGATAAAAGCGCGGTTCTTCTCAAACGGCTTCGCTGTACAGCGAAAAGAGCTCACGAAAATTTACGATGCGCATTTGGGGTCGGTAATGAGGAACAGGACAGAGATGTACTTATCTTTTATCGCGTTCCTTCGCACACTCACTCTCTTCCTCAAACACACACACGCACACACACACACACAAACACGCACACACACACACACATACACACACATGTTGTGAATAGAAGAAAGAACGACCGTCGCCACACAGTCATTCCACATTGGCCAGGAGGAGAATTCGGCCGGTAGCTGTATGGCTTCAAAGCACTTGACATGGCTGCGAACACGAGTAAATTCGATGAACAGTGCTTGTGTTTCTTACGTACGCCATTTTCTTAGCGCTTTCAAAAGTAAATTGGTTTCAACTAACAAAGATTTTTACAAAATGAACTTTCATTTTAACCATATACGTACATTTTGCAAAATTTATAGCATAATTTTAAAAAATTTGAATATTTCTTCATTTTTTAGTTTGTTGTAGATGATGACGTGTAATACATTTAGGATTTCGCAATCATCCTCCGCGAAGATATAGAGTCCGCAAACGATCTCGTGAAACTCAGTTGCTCTCCTCGTCCATAAATTTCAGAGCGCTATAGACAACGACGCCCACGTTGATGGCATGTTATTTGAGTTCTCTTAATAGAATAAAATACAAACTTACTGAATATTGAACCAGATCTGCGACTCGATTTATACTCAACAAATACGAAATCGACAGACGTAGTGCTAATTTTGGTAGTATGCCAAGAGACCCTTACAGCACCGTTACAAACGTCGGGAGCTGCATGAGTCTGTTTTTGGACGATGAAGTTGCGTACAGGAGTGTTCCGACGCCAGAGGGCAGTAGCGAAATGCACGACGAACTGCAGAGAATAGACGATTCATTTGATCTTGGACGTAAATAAATGTAACGTATTCTGCACAATTAAGCGAAAAAATACAGTTCTGTTTGATTACAATATCGATGACAAATCGCTGGAAACATTAACACAGCCTTAAATCACCTAGCAGTGATTCTTCGGTGCGACCTAATGTGAAATGAGAACAGAGAACAAATTGTAGGAAAAATATGCCAGTCCGGGACTCATATGAAGAATCTTAAGAAAATATAAATCGTCTACAAAAGAAGTGACTTACGAGGGGTTATCGTAATGTCCTAGTTACCATGCTTACATGTGATACAGAAGTTGTGTTGATTCGTTGTTGATAATTCTTCTCTACGTAGTCAGCATCCACATACGAGGGTTGGAACTTTGATAGTGGCAGCTACACTCCTGGAAATGGAAAAAAGAACACATTGACACCGGTGTGTCAGACCCACCATACTTGCTCCGGACACTGCGAGAGGGCTGTACAAGCAATGATCACACGCACGGCACAGCGGACACACCAGGAACCGCGGTGTTGGCCGTCGAATGGCGCTAGCTGCGCAGCATTTGTGCACCGCCGCCGTCAGTGTCAGCCAGTTTGCCGTGGCATACGGAGCTCCATCGCAGTCTTTAACACTGGTAGCATGCCGCGACAGCGTGGACGTGAACCGTATGTGCAGTTGACGGACTTTGAGCGAGGGCGTATAGTGGGCATGCGGGAGGCCGGGTGGACGTACCGCCGAATTGCTCAACACGTGGGGCGTGAGGTCTCCACAGTACATCGATGTTGTCGCCAGTGGTCGGCGGAAGGTGCACGTGCCCGTCGACCTGGGACCGGACCGCAGCGACGCACGGATGCACGCCAAGACCGTAGGATCCTACGCAGTGCCGTAGGGGACCGCACCGCCACTTCCCAGCAAATTAGGGACACTGTTGCTCCTGGGGTATCGGCGAGGACCATTCGCAACCGTCTCCATGAAGCTGGGCTACGGTCCCGCACACCGTTAGGCCGTCTTCCGCTCACGCCCCAACATCGTGCAGCCCGCCTCCAGTGGTGTCGCGACAGGCGTGAATGGAGGGACGAATGGAGACGTGTCGTCTTCAGCGATGAGAGTCGCTTCTGCCTTGGTGCCAATGATGGTCGTATGCGTGTTTGGCGCCGTGCAGGTGAGCGCCACAATCAGGACTGCATACGACCGAGGCACACAGGGCCAACACCCGGCATCATGGTGTGGGGAGCGATCTCCTACACTGGCCGTACACCACTGGTGATCGTCGAGGGGACACTGAATAGTGCACGGTACATCCAAACCGTCATCGAACCCATCGTTCTACCATTCCTACACCGGCAAGGGAACTTGCTGTTCCAACAGGACAATGCACGTCCGCATGTATCCCGTGCCACCCAACGTGCTCTAGAAGGTGTAAGTCAACTACCCTGGCCAGCAAGATCTCCGGATCTGTCCCCCATTGAGCATGTTTGGGACTGGATGAAGCGTCGTCTCACGCGGTCTGCACGTCCAGCACGAACGCTGGTCCAACTGAGGCGCCAGGTGGAAATGGCATGGCAAGCCGTTCCACAGGACTACATCCAGCATCTCTACGATCGTCTCCATGGGAGAATAGCAGCCTGCATTGCTGCGAAAGGTGGATATACACTGTACTAGTGCCGACATTGTGCATGCTCTGTTGCCTGTGTCTATGTGCCTGTGGTTCTGTCAGTGTGATCATGTGATGTATCTGACCCCAGGAATGTGTCAATAAAGTTTCCCCTTCCTGGGACAATGAATTCACGGTGTTCTTATTTCAATTTCCAGGAGTGTATTTATTTACATTTCGTACAAAACAGATACGTGTTTCAAAGTTTTACTGACCTTCAAAGTAGTCACCAGCATTGTGTATAACCAGTTGTCAGCGATGTGGAAGTCGTAAGATACTCTTAGCAGTGCCAGTTGTGTTGACAGTTCGAGCGGCGCGGTCTATCGCCCGACGAATTTGTGGCAGTTCTGAAGCGAATGCCGTGAAGTGTTTCCTTCAGTTTAGAAATCGAGTTGAACTTACGAGGACTTAAGTCAGTGAAGTGCAGTAGGTGGTATAGCACTTAACAGCCCCATCAGTCAAACAAATCAGTAACAGGTTTGGACTGTAAGTGCTTGAACATTGTCCTGCAAAATGATGGCCAGGTCCTGCAGAAAGTGTAATCACTTCTGTCTCTAAGCTGGTCGTAGGTTTGTACCAAAAATGACCAGCATAGAGACAGAAGTGATTACACTTTCTGCAGGACCTGGCCATCATTTTGCAGGACAATGCTCAAGCACTTACAGTCCAAGCTGTTACTGATTTGTTTGACTGATGGGGCTGTTAAATGCTATACCACCTACTGCACTTCACTGACTTAAGCCCTCGTAGGGTCAACTCGATTTCTAAACTGATGGAAACACTTAACGGCATTCGCTTCAGAACTGCTCAAATTCGTCGGGCAATAGACCGCGCCGCTCGAACTGTCAACACAACTGGCACTGCTAAGAGTATCCTGCGACTTCCACATCGCTGGCAACGATTATACACAATGCTGGTGACTACTTTGAAGGTCAGTAAAACTTTGAAACACGTATCCATTTTGTACGAAATGTAAATAAATAGTTGCCACTATTAAAGTTCCAACCCTCGTATACACTTTTCCCAGCCTTTCGTGACCATCCAATTCCCTTGATTGTCGACGTCTGCAGATTTTGTCTTCAACTACTCTTATACTTCACTGATGACGTCATCTGTGTTGTCAAATAGGACCGCACAACAGACTCTTCATTTCTGGGTGCGAGATCGAGAGAATATGGCGAACGCTGTAGTCTCAAAGCCACGCCGGCCGCTGTGGTCAAGCGGTTCTAGGAGCTTCAGTCTGGAACCGCGCGACTGCTACGGTCGCAGGTTCGAATCCTGCTTCGGGCATGGATGTGTGTGATGTCCTTAGGTTAGTTAGGTTTAAGTAGTTCTAAGTTCTAGGGTACTGATGACCTGATATGTTAAGTCCCATAGTGCTCAGAGTCTTTTGAACCATTTTTTTTTCCCTCAAAGCCACATGCCATCGTTTTCTCAACTGTAAAGCGAGATGAATGAGCCAGTGCATTGTCAGCGAGAAGACGAACGCCCCTGGAGAGCATACCGCTTCTCGTAACTTGTCCAGAAGAGTGGTATTGTTTCTGCTAGTGATGGTTTAACATTTGTAAAGGTAGTCTGTGATGTTGATTCCTCGACTGTCCCAAAAATCAAGTATGGCCCCCACCCCAGCTGACTTTTGCACTTGGCTTGTGCGTCAGAGACTTGTGAATAGTTTGGAAATTACTTTTCCACTTCACAATAGTGCCATAAGATGGAGAATCATTTCCACAAACAGCTGACATCTTGTGGTGTCACTGCCAGACACCACACTTGCTAGGTGGTAGCTTAAATCGGCCGCGGTCCATTAGTACATGTCGGACCCGCGTGTCGCCACTGTGTGATCGCAGACCGAGCGCCACCACACGGCAGGTCTCGAGAGACGTACGAGAACTCGCCCCAGTTGTACGACGACGTTGCTAGCGACTACACGGACGAAGCCTTTGCTCTCATTTGCCGAGAGACAGTTAGAATAGCCTTCAGCTAAGTTAATGGCTACGACTTAGCAAGGCGCCAATTGTATCAGTGCATGTATCTTACGAGTCTCATTTGTATAGTCAAGAGAGATGTATCACAAGGAGTGATTAAAAGTTAAGTATATTCCAAAGCTACGTATTTTCTTTATAGCAGTCATAACGTATCCTGTTCCAGACTTGACGCCAGTCGGCGTGTGTGTACGCGTGCCTTTCGGCTTCCTTCTCAGTGTGGCGTAGCTAGCTTGTTACGCCACAACACATCTCATCATGGATTTCCCGGACATTGTTACCTTCAAATGCAGCAACTTTATCACACTACGATCCTCAGTTTTCTCCACCTTGCACCTCAGTCAGTTCTGGCACTACCTTTTAAAAAATTAAAGAAGACAAGTAGGGCCTAAATGAAATTTTCAATACCACCCGCTGATGGACCACTGATAACACCGAAAAAATTTCGTCAATGTAGCATTACAACTTCCGGGTGATACTTAGAACTTTACCACACTCTCTCACACAATAACGTTCGACTGGTTATTGAGTATTGCTCATCATTCTGGATTCGTTACCAGTTTGGGTTAATAAGAGAGGTAGAAGATCCAAAGATGAGCGTCATGTTTTGACACCAAATTGTTTATTAATTGCGAGAGTGTTGGGGATATGCTCAACGAACTACAGTGCCAGACTTCGCAGGAGAGTCGTTGTACATCAAGGGGAGGCTTTAAAATTTCGAATAGCTTACGTTCCAAGAAAAGTCTGGAAACATATTACAATACTTTTCTCACATACATTTCACAAAACGAATACGACTTGAGAATAAGATAAACTACAGCTCATGAAGTGGTTTACGGTCTGTCGTTTTTCCTACGTACCATTCGCGAATGGCAAAGAAACGCTAGTGGCACTGTAACTACCCATCGCCACACGTAAGGTGGTGTACGGAGTATAGATGCTCGCACAGAGGTGGATGTAGGAGAGAAATTAAAACCTCTCCACACGAGAGCCCTGTAAAACGATTCTTTAAGACAACACGTCCAGTTAACGCACCGTTTGAAGCTTCTTTATTTGATGCTGAAACTGCTGAAGGAAATTGAATGCAAGTGAACCTTCTTAAACTTTTTTATCATTTCATTTCTGACCTACAGAATTATTCCTGACAAATACAATCAAAAATGGTTCAAATGGCTCTGAGCACTATGGGACTTAACATCTGAGGTCATCAGTCCCCTAGAACTTAGAACTACTTAAACCTAACTAACCTAAGGACATCACATACATCCATGCCCGAGGCAGGATTCGAACCTGCGACCGTAGCGGTCGCGCGGTTCCAGACTGAAGCGGCTAGAACCGCTCGGCCACAATGGCCGGCAGATACAACTCAAACTTATTCATTTATGACCCACAATATACAAACGCAACACAATCTGACTATTAATTAACACCAAAGAATTAGAATGAAATCCTAACAAAAACCCATACATTTCAAAAGTCACTTACCTCACAGAAAATCGTGACACGAACTACAGCAAATGCAGCAAGTATACAGAAAGCTAAATAAAAACATTCTAGCTACTGTAGGCTCTTACTACTAATAGGAATGTGGTTAACAAACGAAAGATTTTGTTGCAGAGCAAACAACGTATTTAACAGATTTTACTTTAATCATGTGACATCTAGTTCCAAAAATTACACAGTCGTCTGTGACATTTAGTTCCAAAAATTATATAATCGTCAATAATTCAGTTACCCACATTTTCCAATCCATGTCCAAAGAATATTAAATCACCTTGACGGACACACGTCCAGACCGTCCGCTCGACCTAACACTGTTTCTAACCTGCATCACTGCTAACTGTTAACTTCCAGCTGCGGGTCTGACCAGCCACAGAGTCTCTTACAGAGGGCGCACAGCGCTGTCAGTAATAGTAATGCAGTCTAAAGTGCTGCCAGTATATACAGACATATAAACAGGCTACCTACACGTTGACTACACCGCACAACAGACTTCAGAAAAGTGCTGCCGAGAATGAGCCCCCAATGGCAAGTGGTGCTCATTTCATCGCCAGTGAAAGTACGGATCCTGTTTCATGATGATACGCATGAAAGTAACTTTGAATAACACGGACTGGATTAAGCACCTCGCTTGGTGTTTATCTTATACGTGACGTGGAAGTACTGTTCCTTTCTTGTACTCTTAGTCAGTACTTACACTTTTACATAAAAAAAAATTTCCCATAAATATGTATTTATGTTATAGGCCAACTTGAATATTTAATTTCTGATGAAGGCACTCATAGAAGTGTTGAAACCTGGTCAAAAGACTTAAATTTTGTGACCGAGGGCTGTAATTGCTTTAACTTTAACCTATTAAGAATTAACTATTGGCAAAAGTACAGGCGTAGAGTCTCATAGGCTGCATAGATGTGAATTTGTAGCACCTGTTGATGACAGACTCTCTTACGCGAAACAATGATATGTTTTGGAACTTCTCGTTTGCCTATCGTATGACTAAATTCTGCGAAGTGCGGAATTGTGAAGTTACGCGTATTTTGGCGAGCTAATCGGCCGCTCAGTATTGGTCTGAGGTAAGCTGGAACTGTTACACGGCTGGACGCTAGCGGGCCCAAGGCACAGTGCGCGCCGCGGCCAGCCCGGCTAGCAGACCGTTTCCGGCAAGCATCCAGAGATAACGAGCGCGTCGCCGAAAACGGATAAACCCCAGAGATGGAAATTTGGACGGCTGATGCTCGCATTGCCTTTGTGCAGAATGTACTCCACGAACCGCTGTCGCTGTCGCTCTTGCCACTCTTATACGTTGCAGACATGGCTGGACGTGGCAAGGGAGGCGAAGCCAAGGAGAAGTCAAGATCCCGCCTTCTTGCCGTCCTACTGGAGCACCTGGCCGAAGAAATGCGAAGCGGAAAGAAGAGCGAGAAGAAGAAGACGCAGCAGTGCTACATGTGCCAAAGCCTGGCCATGTAGCAAAGTCCTGTGGCAACGTGATCGTTTGCATGGAGTGTGAAACGGCATACGACAGACGCGACTGCAATAAGCCGCGGGATGCTGCTCCAAAGTGCGTCAGCTGTGGTGGCGCACATGCTGCAAATCATCGTCACTGCAGCTATATCAAGAATTGTAGCAAGCAGAACAAGAAGACGAGGCTGCTAAACCTGAAGAGGTGGCCGAACAAGAGAAGGCGCCCCCCCCCCTCCCCCCGCCCCCCCCCCTATCCAAGAAGGGGAAGCGGGCCGCGCCGCCGCGAAGAAGACGACGCCGATGGTTTCCGTGAATCACTACGGAAAGCCAGTGACGACCCCGTCGCCGCGCTCAAATCCGCCA